>NC_045806.1:63457193-63598780 GCF_009873245.2 Balaenoptera musculus | reverse complement strand
CAACTACTGAGCCTGTGCGTCTGGAGCCTGTGCTCCACAACAAGAGAGGCCGCGATAGTGAGAGGCCTGCGCATCGCGATGAAGAGTGGCCCCCACTTGCCACAACTAGAGAAAGCCCTCGCACAGAAACGAAGACCCAACACAGCCAAAAATAAATAATAAATAAATAACAAATAAATTAAAAAAAAAATAGCCAGGTCATGGAAGCAACCTAAATGCCCATCAACAGATGAATGGATAAAGAAGTTGTGGTACATATATATTATAGAATATTACTCAGCCATAAAAAGGAACGAAATTGGGTCATTTGTGGAGACGTGTTTGGATCCAGAGACTGTCATACAGAGTTAAGTAAGTCAGAAAGGGAAAAACAAGTATCGTATATTAACGCATGTATGTGGAACCTAAAAAATGGTACAGATGAACCGGTTTACAGGGCAGAAATTGAGACACAGATGTAGAGAACAAACGTATGGACACCAAGGGGGAAAGCCGTGGGGGTGTGGGGATGGTGGTGTACTGAATTGGGCGATTGGGATTGACATGTATACACTGATGTGTATAAAATTGATGACTAATAAGAACCTGCTGTATAAAAAAATAAATAAAATAAAATTCAAAAATTAAAAAAACCAAAAAACAAAAAACAACTAATACTAAACTTTCTTTGGGTTATTTGTATGGAACTATGTTAATATAAATGTTTCAGACATTACATGAAATTCCTAAAAATCTTATATGTTCTGGTATAATGTTATAAGTCATAATTCTAGTTATTATTTTAAAATGTATATCTCAGAAATAACTAAATTTCCTTGTCAATTGCATTATTTTGAACTTTCATCAAATCTTTAACCGTGGTCATTTTTAAATCTTTTGTCATTTACAGACAGTTCTGGTTGTACTCTGATGGTTTTGCAAAAATGTTCCTATAAAAGGTTTTCATCTTCAAGGAATTCATGGAAAAGAGTCTGACAAGCTCAGGTTTCTGGTACATGACTATACTGCTGAACTGAATGAATAAGCATTTTCAGAACTCTAATGGAAAACTGATGAATTCATAAAAGTGCTAATAAAAGATCAAGATAAAAAAAATTAATTACATGGGACTGAGTGAACTGATGAGTATGATTATAATTTTGTGACTTTCTGTTTGAATAAATAAATAAATAAATAAATAAATAATAAATCCACTATGTATGTTAAAAAAAAAGAAAAGAAATCCATGGGACAATTTTAGTGTAGGTACAGGCAATCCTACAAATTTCAATACCTCTGAAAGAAGCAAACGCATACAGTAAAATAACTGAAGTTTATAATATGACCTTCAGTCATCCTAAAAAGATTACATTAAATGTTAGAATTGAACCTCTTCTTTTTTTTTTTTTTTTTTTTTAATTTATTTATTTATGGCTGTGTTGGGTCTTCGTTTCTGCGCGAGAGCTTTCTCTAGTTGTGGCGAGTGGGGGCCACTCTTCATCGCGGTGCGCGGGCCTCTCACTATCGCGGCCTCTCTTGTTGCGGAGCACAGGCTCCAGACGCGCAGGCTCAGTAGTCGTGGCTCGCGGGCTTAGTTTCTCCGCAGCATGTGGGATCTTCCCAGACCAGGGCTCGAACCCATGTCCCCTGCATTGGCAGGCAGATTCTCACCTACTGCGCCACCAGGGAAGCCCGAACCTCTTCTTAAATGATAACAATATTAATACTAATAATAACAAAAGCAAACATTTGTAAAGTGCTTAAGAGTTTATAAAGCACTTTCCAAAAAGTATGCTTCATACTGAGATCATCTAGTCTAGCTTCCTTATGGACAAATAATAAAACTAAATCCCAAAGAAAGATAACTTGCCCAAAGTCACGTAGCTTATCAGTGGCAGACCTGAAACTAGGATCCTTGTTCTCTGAATCTGGATTAATGCTTCTCTCATACACCATGTCCCCTTGTTTAAAACAAACTGCTTATGTGGGTCAGAAAGAATATAATTTAGAAATATTTGCACCTAAAATGGTGTTTTAAATATTCAGATACTTAAAGAGCTACTTGATCATTTCTACAGAATACAATTGTCTAAAATATAGATTCCTCGAGGGCTTCAGAAAATCTAGGTTTTACCCTGCTCCCACCATCGTGGTAAATGTTATCTGTTTTTGTTTTGTTAGGCAATCACTATTACAAAAAATTCACACAAAACATTCTGTGAATTTCCAATCTTATAAAGACAAGAAAATAAGTTTATAATTTTATAAAACTAACCACTGCTTTTTGAAATACCATTTTAATGAAATCCAAATATGAAATTTTAAGTATCAAATTTTCCAATGGGAGTGATTTTTATTACAAAATGACTTAACCACAGAGATTTCAAAAATAGCAATTTTTCATTCTGCATTTATAATAAGATTCAATTCACCACTGTTCTCCTTACATGTATCTTTACTTGTGAGAAATGAGGTCCAACCGAAAAACTATAGGCCTGTGTTTGATTCTTCATTAACTCATGGTTTACATATATCAAGTTGTGACTGAGGATGTTTACAGAGGAATTAATCTAGGCAGACCATGGCACAGTTGATTTTAATGAACGAATATAACAAAATATTTGCTAAATGAGTGCCATTATATAAAAGCGTACATTACATCACACATACAGACATCCAAGCAAAGAGCTTTCATTGCAAACTCTGAAACTCTGAAGTTCGTGAAATACATTAGGATACAATATTATTTTGTGCTTAAGCTGTATGTGTTGTGTGTGAATCTCATGATACTTTTGAGATATTTGGGATGAATCCAAATTGTTTATTTCCCTAAGGGGAGAAAATGAAAGTCTCATAGATATTCCAAGTTATAAGGGTATTAATTCCCATAACTCCTAATAATATTAACAAACATTTCTTCTTTAGGCTACTTTTCTCAAATAGTGCATATTTTCTTTTTTTTTACTTTTAATTTTAAAAAATTCCTATAAAGGATTAATTACATGGCAATACATTATCCTTGAGAAGAATGATAGAAATAAACACAAATGCCTTAAACCTGTACCATAATTACATTTTAAAATTCTGAAATTTGTTTATACTACAATCATGATCATACCAGATTGCAAGCAATGAAAAAAGTAGAGCATATGTTTTTATTGTCTCAACGTCACAGTGCATACCTAAAGTTAAATGATCAAATGTATGGAAGATACTACATACACACACATTCACAAATATACTCTTTCCCTCATATACATAAATATTTTAATATGGTTTAATGCTTCCTCAGTTTACTAATTTGTGATCTTTTTATATTGGGGACATATCTAAGAACCCAAGCAAGGTAACTCTAGGTACTCTGCTTTTAATCACAGTAACATTGTGAAACATTGTTTTCCTCTCTTCTGCAAAGAGCTTTGATTAACATGTGGCACACCTGTGGTGTAATGTAAGTGTGTTGGCTGCATGAAGTTTAGATAAATGCTTATTGTTATTGAGAACATGGCTGTTCTCCAAAAAAGTTAGATCATCACCTTTGACATATTGTCAGAGAATATAAGTACAAAAACAGGGTGATTCAAACAGATTGGAAGACTTTTAAAATGTTCTAGACTACCTGACTTCTTATGGGGATTCATGAACAACCTTGGGTTTACATCTCCTTGTGGTCTTGAGGAAAGAAGTAACACTGTGGCTTCACTTCTACCTTCAGTGGAGATGTATACTCTAGGATGAATCAGCAACAATACTGATGTGGAATACTGATGTCCCTTTGACATGAGGGACTCAAAGGGAACATCTGTAAGATTATTGGAAATAAACATGAAAGTTCCTGTATAAATTTATTTTATTACATATTCATATAAAAACTATCTATCAAGTACTAAATGTTTGCAAGTGTTCAATTCTTTTTGAATCACTCTGTGTTGCTTTTTATGTCTTTGCAGTCCTATGGAGCAACTACTCTAAGAGTCACATATATCACAGTATGGTGAAATGTATATCATCCACATGCCCAGGTCCATGAAATCTCAACTTACATAATTTTTATAAATCACATTAATTTTGACTCTAAGCCCCCACTCATTAGAATAGATGGAGGAATGTGGGTGACCTCCCCCTCTCCAAGTTCCTATTCTAGGCACTTTGAGTTGCCTATAAATTAGGAGTGACTGCTGTAAGCCTCGGTGACTGCCATCATTGACATCAAACCTTCTGCCAAATGTTGTTTTCATGGATCCTGACCTTCCACATTTGGCAGGCACTGAAATGCCTCTCAGATTAGTCTTCCAAGCGATCACATGTCACACCAGAGAGATTCTATCAATGTGCTTAAGGTAACAGTGCTTAGAGTCAACACTCCATGGCCATCCTGTAGTTACCATGCCATGCACAATGCACAAGGAGCATGACCTTCCAACACTTGCAGAAACTTAAGAAAATCCAAACCTGTATGAGTTTTAAGAAAGGTTATCCCTCTTTCCTCTAGTCTTGTCTCTCCAAAGCAGCAACATCAACCCCCTGACCTCTAGGATCACCCAGAGAATTAAGCCTCTTTAAAGGAGATAACTCACAAGAAAAATTGTTAATTCCCTGGAAAGGAGCTTAGAACTCAACCTTCCTATTTTTAAATGTTTGGGTGAGAGGAAACGTGTGGTGTGTGTATGTAGAGAAACGTCATCTATTTAATCTAGTGAGAATCTTTTTCAGCAGCAAGAGCAATGTAGAAATTACTATAGAAATACATCATCCTCTCAGGTAGCCATTTTTTAATTCCACAGTGATCAGAATCTCCAGGGAGGAGAAAGAGTGTATTTATGAAAGAGCATAGTCTCCAGAGGGAAAACTCTACTTACTAGTCCTGTGTCCTTGGGCAAGTTTCCTCTCTCTGTCTTTTCTCATCTTGGAGAAACTGTGACAATTAAATGAGTTGATGTATCAGAAGCACTTACATGCCAGATGCATAGTAAGTGCTCGATAAATATTTTCAATTATTGTTAAAATTGTCAGATATCAACATAAGAAGACATTTATTTCTTAAATATATTCTTTATATGAGAAAAAGAATATTCTTTATGGGTAGTCTGTCCACTGGGATAATTTTTGGTTTTTCACTTTGGAGACAAGAAGTTTCCATTCTGTGTTGAGCAAATTTTTGGATCCTGCCTTTTTTAGCTTGAGAGAAACAAATGGTGGAATGATATTTTGTTGTCTTTTTGATACTCTTGAGCACATTTCACTCCTGTACTCCCCTGACAACTGTCCAGACTTCTGTTAATACTTGTCACATGTACTTGTAAGACAGGGGTCTGCGTCTTACTTTCTCTTTTCTTCCAGTTTTATTGAGATATAATTGACATACAGCACTATATAGGTTTATGGTGTAAAACACAATGATCTGACTTACATACAACATGAAATGATTACCACAATAAGTTTAGTGAACATCCATCATCTTATATAGATACAAAGAATAGCATCTGTTTTTTCTATTTTATAAAGAAATAGAAAAAAAATTTTTGCCTTGTGGTGAGAACTCAGGATTTTCTCTCAAAAATTTTCATGTATGATGTACAGTTGTGCTAGTTATATTTATCATGTTGTACATTACATCCCTAGTATTTATTTATCTTATAACAGTAAATATGTACCTTATGACCACCTTAAACCAATTCCCCCTGCCCCCATCCTATGCCTCTGGTAACCACAAATCTGATCCCTTTTTCTATGATTTTGTTTGATTCTTTGTTTCTGAAGTATAATTAACCTACAACACTATGTTAATTCCTGTTACACAACATAGTGACTTGATATTTCTATATATTTCAAAATGATCACCATGATAATTCTAGTTACCATCTGTCACCACACAAAGATACTACATAATTATTGATTATTCTCCATACTGTATGTTTCAAACTTGTGATTCATTTATTTTGTAATTGAAAGTCTGTACCTCAATCTCCCTCAACTATTTCTCTCCTCCTCCCACCCCCATTCCCTCTGGCAACCACCATTTGTTCTCTGTATCTATGTCTCTGTTTCTGTTTTGTTGTGTTTGTCCATTTGTTTTGTTTTGTTTTTTAGATTCCACATATAAGTGAAATCACACAGTACTTATCTCTGTCTGACTTATTTTACTTAAAACAATACTTTCTAGGCTCACCCATGTGGTCACAAATGATAAGATTTCATTCTTTTTATGATTAAATAATATTCCACTATATGTATGTATATACTACATCTTCAATATTCATTCATCTATCGATGGACACTTGGGTTGCTTCCATATCTTGACTATTGTAAATAATGCTGCAAAAACATAGGGGTGCATATATCATATCTAACTACTGTATTTGTCTTTTTAGGATAAATATCCAGGAGTGAAATTGCTAGATTATATGATAGTTCTATTTTTACCTTTTTGAGGAATCTCTATAATTTTTTCCATAGTGGATGCACCAATTTAAATTCCCAGTGACAGTGCATGAGAGTACCCTTTTCTCCAATATTTGCCAAAACTTATTTTTTTGTTCTTGATAATTGTTATTTTTGACAGGTGTGAGGTGATATCTCATTTTAGTTTTTATTTGCATTTCCCTGATGATTAGTGGTGTTGAGCATCTTTTAATATATTAATATATTTGTTGGCTATCTGTATGTTATTTTTGGAAAAATGTATATTCAGGTCCTCTGCCCATGTTTTAATCAGATTTTTAGTTTTTTGATGGTAAATTGTATATTTTGGATATTAACCTCTTACTAGATATATCATTTGCAAATATCTTCTCCCATTCAGTATGCAGCCTTTTCATTTCATTGATAGTTTCCTTTGCTGTGCAAAATATTTTTGTTGATGTAGTCCCATTTGTTTATTTTTTTCTATTGTTTCCCTTGCCTGAGAAGACATATCTAAAAAATATTGCTAATGCAGATTTCACAGAGTATTACCTATATTTTCTTCTAGAAGTTTTATGGTTTCAGGTCTTACATTTAAGTATTTAATCCATTTTTAGTTTACTTTTGTATATGGTGTTAGAAATTAATCCCGTTTTATTATTTTGCGTGTAACTGTCCAGTTTTCCCAGTAACATTTACTGAAGAGGCTGTCTTTTCTCCATTGCATATTCATGTCTCCTTTGTCATAGATTAATTGCCCATATAAGTGTGTCTGTATCATAGAGTTTTGATTTGTAGTATAGTACAGCTTTGTAGTATAGTTTGAAATCAGGGAGCATGATACTTTGGGCTATTTAGGGTCACATTTTTTAATTATTTGTTCTAATTCTGTGAAAAATGCCATTGTTATTTGATAGAGATTGCATTGAATCTGTAGATTGTCTTGGGTTGTATGGTCATTTTAGCAATATTGATTCTTCCTATCCATGAGCATAGTATGTCCTTGCATCTGCTTGTGTCCTCTTCAGTTTCATTCATCACTGAGCTATAGTTTTCAGAGTACAGGTCTTTTACCTACTTAGTTAGATTTATTCCTAGGTATTTTACTCTTTTTGATGTGATAGTAAATAGGATTGCTTTCTTAATTTCTTTTTCTAATAGTTCCTTTATAGTGTATAAAATTGCAACAGATTCCTATATATTAATCTTGTGTCCTGCACTTTACAGAATTCTTTAATGAGTTCTAGTAGTTTTCTTGGTGACATCTTTAGGATTTTCTATATAGAGTACCATGTCATTGGTAAGCAAAAACAGTTTTACTTCTTCCTTTCCACATTGGATTCCTGATTGCTGTGGCTAGGACTTTCAATATTATGTTGAATAAAAGTCTTGAGAGTGGGCATCCTTGTCTTGCTCCTGATCTTAGAATAAATGCTTTCACCTTTTTATCATTGAGTATAATGTTATCTGTGGGCTTGTCATATACAGCCTTTATTATATTGAGGTATATTCCCTCTATGTCCATTTTCTGGAGAGCTTTTTATCATAAATGGATGTTGAATTTTGTCAAAAGCTTTTTCTGCACCTATTGAGATGACCATATGATTTTTATTCTTCAATTTGTTAATGTGGTATATTAAATTATTTTGCAGATATTGAACTATCCTTGTGTCCTTGGAATAAATCTCACTTGATCATTATGTATGATCTATTTAATGTATTGTTGGATTTGGTGTGCTAATATTTTGTAGAGAATTTTTGCATCTATGTTCATCAGTGATATTCACCTGTAATTTTCTTTTTTGTGTGATATCTTTGTCTGATTTTGCTAACAGGGTGATGCTGGCCTCTTAGAATTAGTTCAGAAGCATTATGTGCTCTGCAAATTTATTGAATAGTTTGAGGAAACTAAGTTTTAACTCTTCTCTACATGTTTGGTAGAATTCACCTGTGAAGCCACCTGTTCCTGACCTTTGTTTGATGGAAGCTTTTTAAATTACTGATTCAGTTTCATTACTGATAATTGGTCTGTTCATATTTTCTATTTCTTCCTTGTTCAGTCTTGGGAGATTGTACATTTCTAGGAATTTTTTCCATTTCTTTTATGTTGTCCATTTTATTGGCATATAGTTGTTCATAGTAAGCTCTTATGATCCTTTGTATTTCTGTGGTGTCACCTGTAACTTCTTTTTCGTTTTTCATTTTATTGATTTGGGTCCTCTCTCTTTTTTTCTTGATGAGCCTAGCTAAAGCTTTATCGATTTGGTTCATCTTTTCAAAGAACTAACTCTTAGTTTTATTGACCTTTCTCTATTTAATTTATTTCAGCTCTGATCTTTATTTCTTTCCTTCTACTAACTTTGGGTTTTGTTAATTCTTCTTTTCCTAGTTCCTATAGGTGTAAGGTTAGGCTTTTAATTTGAGATTTTTCTTGTTTCCTGAGAAAAGCTTGTGCAGTAAGTCCCTTACATACGAAAAATTCCATCCTGAGAGCTCATTCTTAAGTCCAACAAAGTTAGCATAGGTACCCAACTAACACAATTGGCTATATACTGCTAGTTTTACACTTGGCTTGCAGACTTCCTGGGCTTGAAATAAAGATACTGTACTACTGTACTCTATACAGTACTGTACAGTAAAGTACACAAAAGCACAACCACTCATAGAGAATGCATGTATGAGACAATGTATGCCAGACACGTGAACTAACTTACGTTATTGGACATGCAAACGCATGTTCACATCTTTGAAAGATCACGACTTGAAGGTTTGTATGTATGGAACTTACTGTATGATATTTCTATAAACTACTCTCTTAGAAATGCTTTTACTGAAACCCACAGATTTTGGATCATTGTAATTTCATTTGCACTTATCTCCAGGTACTTTTCATTTTCTCTTTGAGATCTTCAGTAATCCACTGGTTGTTTATTGCACATTGTTTAGCCTCCTTGTGTTTGTGATTTTTGCAGTTTTTTTCCATGTAATTGATTTCTAGTCTACTCTCATAACATTGTGGTCAGAAAAGATGGTTGATATATGATTTCAATTTTCTTAAACTTACCAAGACTTGTTTTGTCATCTAGCATGTGATCTGTCCTGGAGAATGTTTCATGTGCACTTGAAAAGAATTTATATTCTGTTGCAGATCTAATGTGTCATTTAAGGCCAGTGTTTCCTTACTGATTTTCTGTCTGGATGATCAGTCCAATGATGTAAGTGGAGTGTTAAAAAGTCCCCTACAATTATTGTGTTATTGTCAATTTCTCATTTTATGTCTGTTAATATTTGCTTTATGTATTTATGTACTAATGTTGGGTGCATATATATTTACAATTATTATATATTCTTCTTGTATATATATCCCTTTATCATTATGTAATGTCTTTTTTTGTCTCTTATTAGAGTCTTTATTTTAAGGTCTATTTTGTTTGATGGAAGTATTGCTACCCCTGCTTTCTTTTCGTTTCCATGTGCATGGCATATCTTTTGCCATCTTCCCATTTTCAGTTCACATGTGTCTTGAGATCGTAAGGGAATCTCTTGTAGGCAACATATATATGAGCCTTATTTTTGTATCCATTCAGCCACTCTATGTCTTTTGATTGGAGCATATATTCCATTTATATCTAAAGTAATTATTGGGCTTCCCTGGTTGTGCAGTGGTTAAGAACCCACCTGCCAGTGCAGGGGACACGGGTTAGAGCCCTGGTACAGGAAGATCCCATGTGCGGCAGAGCAACTGGGCCTGTGCACCACAACTGCTGAGCCTGTGCTCTAGAGCCCGTGTGCCACAACTACTGAAGCCTGCATGCCTAGATCCCATGCTCCCCAACAAGAGAAGCCACTGCAATGAGAAACCCATGCACTGCAATGAAGAGTAGCGCCCACTTACTGCAACTAGAGAAAACCCACACACAGCGACGAAGACCTAACACAACCAAAAATAAAAACAAATAAATAAATAAATTTATTTTTTAAATAAATAAATAAATAAAGTAATTATTGATAGATATAGTTCTTTTTGTTCCTTTCTTCTTCTTTTGGTCTCTTCCCTTGTGATTTGATAAATATCTTCAGTGGTATGTTTGGATTCATTTCTGTCTTTGGTGTTCTGTATCTATTATGGATTTTTGGTTTGTGGTTATCATGGGTTTTATATATAACAATCTATATATATGCATGTTATATAAGTTGCTGATTTCTTAACTTTGAATGCATTTTTCCAACCATGAAATTTTACTTCTCCCCCATTTATTGTTTTTGACATCATATTTTACATCTTTTTGTTTTGTGTATCCCCTTAACTACTTATCATGTATACAGCTGATTTTACAACTTTTGTCTTTTAACCTTCCTTCTAGCTTTATATGTTGTTGATTTACTACCATTACTGCATATTTGCCTTTACCAATGAGATTTTTCATTTCTTAATTTTCATATTTCTAGCTGAGGCCTTTCTTTTTCTGCTTAGAGAAATCCCTTTAACAGTTCTTTTAAATCTGGTTTTGTGCTCTTGAACTCTTTCTGTTTTTGCTTGCCTGTAGAACTTTTAATATCTCCTTCAAATCTGAATGTTAGCCTTGTCAGGTTGAGTATTCTTCATGATAGGTTTTTCCCCTTCATCCCTTTAAATATATCATGGCCCACACCTCTACCTGCAGAGTTTCTACCTAAAAGTCAATGATAGTATTATGGGAGTTTCATTGTATGTAACTTGCTACTTTTCCCTTGCTGCTTTTAATATTCCCTTTTTTCTTTTTCTTTTTTTTCATTTTAATTACAGTGTGTCTTTGTGTAGTCATTTTTGGTTTGATCCTGCTTGCAAAGTCTCTGTGCTTCCTGGACCTGGATGTATTTTTCATTTCCCAGGTTAGTTAAGTTTTCAGCTATTATGTCTTCAAATATGTTCTTTGCCACTTCCTCTTTCTCTTCTCATTCTGGGACCCCTATAATGAGAATGTTATTATGCTTGATGTTGTCTCAGAGGTCTCTTAAACTGTTCCCATTTTTTAAAATTCTGTGTTCTTTTTTCTGTTTAGCTAAAACAATTTCCACTACTCTGTCTTCCACTTTGCTGATCTGTTCCTATGTATCATCTAATCTACTGTTGATTCATTCAAGTTTAATTTTTAGTTCATTTATTATATTCTTCATATCTGTTTGGTTCTTCTTTATATTTTCTAACTCTTTTTTATTACTATTCTCACTGTGTTCATCCACTTTTTGTCCTGAGTTATTTGAGCATCTTTATGATCACCACCATGAATGCTTTATTGGGTAGATTGCTTATCTCCAATTAAATTAGTTCTTCTTCTGGGGTTTTATCTTGTTACTTCATTTGGAACATATTGCTCTGTCACTTCATTTTGTCTAATTTGCTGTTTTTATTTCTATGTATTTGGTATACTGCTTATATTTCCCTATCTTAGAGAAGTGGCCTTATGTAGGAGACATGCTATGGGGCACAGCAGCACACTCCCTTCTTGTCACCAGAGCTATATGCTCTCAGGGTGCCCCCTATATGGGCTATCTGGGTCTTCCTGCTGTGATAAGCTGACTACTACGGATACTGGTAGGTGTATCTGTCTCCTGGTCCAGTTGGTTGCCAGCCCCTGCCTTGTGTGGAGACTACTGGCTTCTGGTGGGTGAGGCATAATCCTGCCATGACTAGGTGCATGACCAGGGAAATCCTGGTCCTGGTGCCAGCCCACTGGTGAGATGGGCTATGTCATAAGGTGGCTGGCTGCAGGGTTAGGATCCTGGAGCTAGTATCCACCTGCTGTTGAGCTGGGCCATGGCCAAGGGCAGATGGCTGAGGGGCTCAAAGTGTCCTAGAGCTGGTTTCAACATCCTCATGGGAGGATATGGTGCCTTGGGCATCCTGACGCTGGTGCCTTCCCACTCGTGGGTAAGGCTTGGTCCCAGGGATACTACCAGCTCCTTGTGTGCAGAGTTAGGACCTGGGGTCTTTGACTATGGTCGGGAGTCCCAGAGCTAGTGTCAACTCAATGGTGGGTGGAGCTGGGACCAAGAGGGTCCTTGGGCTAGTTCTGGCCCAATGGGCACAACTGAATGCTGGTATATCTGGCTGCAGTGTGCAGGGGGTCCCAGAGTTGATGTCCACCCACATCTGGGAAGGGCTGGGACCCAAATATCCCAGGGCTAATTCCCATCCCTGGGGGGTAAGGCTGGACCCCAGGGTTAGTGCTGGCCCACTGGTGGGTGAAGCTGGGTCCTGGTTATTCTGGCTCTGGGGCCTTGATTTCACAGACCTGGTGCTGGCCTGTTGTGTGTTGGGCTGGATTTTGTGTGCTGTGGTGAACAAGGCCAGGTCCTTGGAAGCTCAGGGGGTCCTAAATCAGCCAGCCTGCTAGAGGGAGGATCCCAAAATGGTGTTGCCAGCATCAGTGCCCTCATGGTAGGATGAGTTTCCAAAAATAGCTGCTGTCAGTGTCGATGTCCCTAGGGTGAGCCCCAATTGCCTCCTCTCCGGGAGGCTCTCCAAGATCAGAAGATCAGCAAGTGGGTCTAACCCAAGTTTGTTTCAAATTGTTGCTTCTGCCCTGGGTCTCAGAGCTTGTGAGATTTTGTGTGTGCCCTTTAAGAGTACAGTCTCTATTTCCCACAGCCCTTCAGCTCTCCTGAAACTAAGCCCCACTGGCCTTGAAAGCCAAACAGTCTAGAAGCTTGTCTTTCTAGTGCAGGATCTCTGGGCTGGGGAGCTTAATGTGGGGCTCAGACCCTTCATTCCTTGTGGAGAACCTCTGCAATTGTAATTATTCTCCTGTTTGTGGGTCACCTATCCAGGGGTATGGCTCTTGACTCTACTGTGTCTCCACTTCTCCTACCCATCTTGTTGTGGTTCCTTCTTTACTTTAGTTGTAAAATATCTTTTCTGCTAGTGTTCAGGTTGTTCTCATCAATGGTTGCTCTGTAGGTATTTGTAATTTTGGTGTGCCTGTGGAAGGAGTTGAGATCAGGGTCTTCCTACTTTGCCATCTTGGCCACTCCACCTGTGTACAACTTTTTGATAAAGCAAAGATAGTATTGTTCTCCTGTACATTTTTAAATGTGTAGACAATTCATCTATGTTCATCTATTTTCAATTTGCATTTTGTTTCTTGCAGGGGAAGGTGAAAATTTTGGACCTATTGTTGAGGAACAGGGGTGCAGTTCATTCTGTTGTTCATCCTTTTGTGTAAATAAAGTTATTTTCTCATATGCTCCATAGAACAATATTTCCATTTGGACAGAAAATATAGGCTTTAATATTTTTTTCCAGAAGAATCATTTTGAGGATTAAGGAAAGGGAGCCATGTTTCATTAAGGCACTTAAGGGTACCATTTTTTTAAAGAAAGATCTTCAAGGTGACATAGATAAACTGATAGAGCATATAGATTATTCTAGGTAATTATTTGATTACATTGTTTTGGAATCATCCATAAATTCAAGAGAGATAGTTTGAAGATCCTCCTTCCTATGCTGAATTTCCAAAGCATCATCCTTGCATTTCACACATGACTGAAGAACCAAACTACCATGATCCGAAAATCCATCACGAAATTCTGAGGTCATAAAATAATATACAACTGGATCAAGACAGCAATTTAGATTTGCAAGACACAGGGAAATTATGTGGAAAAATAGAGTGCTCTTAATAAAGAAGCAGTTTGAAAAGATTCGTTGCTTCACCATCATAAAGAAAGGGAAGTTGAGGTGGTAGGGTGTGAAACACACAATGAATACCACTGCACACATCAGGACCATCCACAAAGTCTTTTTTCTCTCTTTGGTGTTCTGAGGGGGAACTTGGAATTCCTGTAAAATTTTTCTTGTTCTCCATGTGCAATAAGTAATAATTACAACAGGTAAAACAAACCCTCCAAGTTCAGCTACAGTTACCATGCCAATAGTAGACACCATGCTAATGTTTTGAAGCCCTAAATCGGCAAAGCAGGATTCAGTATTGTTGGCTAATCCAGCATTTCTCAGAATTGGAAGTGGCAAACAAGCAGTCCCCACGATGACCCAGATGGCAGCACTGATGCCCACATCATACCTACGCTTCCAGTCTCTGGCCCTGAAAGGCTTGAGGAGAAAGAAGCACCTCTAAAGGCTGATGCATGTCAGGAAACAAACACTGGCATACATGTTGAGATACTTTAGGTAGAAGCACAGCAGGCAAAGGGCCCTCTGGAAAGGCCAATGGTGGCTGATGTAATAGTAAATCCGGAGGGGTAAAGACAGCACATGAGCAAGGTCAGCCACAGAGAGGTTGATCATAAAACTGATGGCTTTATTTTTCTTGTTGATGAAGCGGCACAAAACCCACAAGGCTGCACTGTTCACCAGTAGACCAGGGATAAATATGAGGATGTAAGTGGTTGCATAGAGAGAGTACTGAAATGACATTTGAAGATCAGTGCACTTTGCCCTTGTACTGTTTGCGCTGTTACTTCCCATCTTGGGAATTTGTGTTCCTTCCTTAGGGAAAACATCAGAGTGATGATTTCTGCAGAAAATAGAGAAAAATAGGGTCAAGGGCATATCAGTCCATGTTTGGGTATACAAATATATTTGTATTCTACCAAAGAGGTATTCAAGTGTGAACTTTCATAAACTCAAAAAGTCTTTTCTATGTAAACTGAAAATATCTTGCCAATCTACAACTGGATAAGAGTACTGTTGAAGATATTTTCAGAATCAAAAAGATCAATGTTTTGGCAATAACTTCAGTCAGGTTTTTCCCTTAGTAGTCAGAGGAAGTAATCAAACTTGCAGAGATAACCGAAAAGTAAGTCTTCCTGGCAAATAGCTGCCAAACATACATTTCAAAATTCTTGTTTTACATTCAGTTTTACAATTATCTCTATCTGTATTTTCAAAGTTTGAGATCCAGCTTTCCCTATCCTCAATGCTGAGAGAGATAAAACTCAATCTATTTTGAAAGACAATCTTATCAGGGATTAGATGACTGCTGAGGTTAGTCGATGAACATTTAGGAATGAAACATGGGATAAAGGTCTGGGGAAGGGCTGCCAGGTCACTAGGCCTTGAAAGATAGGGGCTTGGAAAAGATATTACATCTCAGATAAACTTTGTCTCCTTCAGAATTTGGCTGAGGGCACAATTAGTTCTGCTTATATAGCATGGAACTTTCAGAAGCTTCAGTAACTTTAAAGATCTGTATTTATTAACAGAATTACAGTAGCTTCAGACATTCACATTTATTGAGACTATCCTTGCAACCATTGAAAGCAACTGCCAGAATATGTGACGGACTAGAGGGTATCTGGTAGTAGATGCAGCAAAAGTGGCTGCCTCTACTTCAGCTCTAGCTCTCAGGGCAAGTTCAGTGAAAAAGTTATTAATGTGGATGGTTACATTTTTAACAATCATAATTGTTAGAAGTCCTCCCTTCTAGTGAGACAAAACTCCACATCCCTGACATTTCAACCTAGTTCAGCCTACCAAAGCCAAATAAAATAAAGTCTACTCCCTGTTACACATGACACTCTTCAAATATCTAAAGATAGGAATTCTGTCATCTCTCATGTCTTCCCTTATCCAGGTTAAACGTTCATTCCTAGTATGGCATGGTTCTTTTTCTTGGCTTTCTTTTGGATCAGAACATTTTGCTTTTAGCCAAAAGCCACTACAACACAGCTTATTTTACACATGAAAAGAACAGTTAAAGAACCCAAATGTTTAATATATTAGGAAATATAACATGCATTTGATTGCAGAAAAAAAGCATAAATGGGATTTTAATACTCTCTTATAATTGTCATCACTTGCATAAACATTTAGTTTGCTTCACAATTATAGAATTAAAAGGAAAATAAGACAGACTTAACATAACTATTGAAAGCAATATAGAGTCTAAGACAGTGCCTACTCAACCCTAAACACAACCAATTAAAAATGTAAAAATCAGAGGGAGAGGAGTCAAGATGGCAGAAGATGAGAACGTGGAATTTGTCACTCCTCACAAATACATCAAGAATACATCTACAGAGAAAGGACCTTCAGATGGTGGAGGAGTAAGACGTGGAGATCATCTTCCTCCCCACAGATACATCAGAAATACATCTACATGTGGAACAACTCTTACAGAACACCTACTGAATGTTTGCAGAAGACCTCAGACTTCCCAAAAGACAAGAAACTCCCCATGTACATGGGTAGGGCAAAAGAAAAAAGAAAAAAAATGGAGACCAAAAGAATAGGGATGGGACCTGCACCTCTGGGAGGGAGCTGTGAAGGAGGAAAAGTTTCCACACACTAAGAAGCCCCTTCACTGGCAGAGATGGGGGATGGGCTGGGGGGAAGCTTTTGAGCCATGGAGGAGAGGGCAGCAACAGGGGTGCAGAGGGCAAAGTGGAGAGATTCCTACACAAAAATCAGTGTCGACCAGCACTCACCAGCCTGAGAGGCTTGTCTGCTCACCCGGTGGAGTGGTGGGCAGTTGGGAGCTGATGCTCAGGCTTCAGAGGTCAGATCCCAGGGAGAAGACTGAGGTTGGCTGCATGAACACAGCCTGAAGGAGGCTAGTGCACCACAGCTAGCCAGAAGGGAGTCCGGGAAAAACTCTGGAACTGCCTAAGAGACAAGAGAACATATTTTGGGCTGCACATGGAGACAGGGTTCAAAGCATGACCTAAATGAACTCCAGAGATAAGTGCGACCGGCAGCTATCAGCACAGACACCAGAGACGGGCATGAAATGCTAAGGTTGCTGCTGCAGCCACCAAGAAGCCTGTGTGCAAGCACAGGTCACTATCCACACACACACACCTCCCCCCCAGGAGCCTGTGCAACCTGCCACAGCCAGGGTCCCGTGATCCAGGGACAACATCCCCGGGAGAACACATGGCGTGCCTCAGGCTGCTGCAAAGTTGTGCTGGTCTCTGCTGCCACGTGCTCACCCCACATTCCAATTATAACTACTGTACCCTTCCCTCCCCCAGGCCTGAGTGAGCCAGAGCCCCCTCATCAGCTGCTACTTTAACCCCATCCTGTCTGGGTGGGGAACAGACGCCCTCAGGCGACCTAAACACAGAGGCAGGGACAAATCCAAAGCTGAACCCCAGGAGATGTGCAAACAAAGAAGAGAAAGGGAAATTTCTCCATGCAACCTGAGGAGGAGCATATTAAATCTCCACAATCAACTTGATGTACCCTGAATCTGAGGAAAACCTGAATAGACAATGAATCACCACAAAATTGAGACAGTGGACTTTGAGAGCAACTATAGAATTGGGGTTTGCTTTCACAATTTAATTTCTTTCTGATTTTATGTTTATCTTAGTTTAGTATTTAGAGCTTATTATCATTGGTAGATTTGTTTATTGATTTGGTTGCTCTTTCTTTATACATATATTTTTTTTCCTTTTTCTCTTTTTGTGAGTGTGTATGTGTATGCCTCTTTGTGTGATTTTTTTCATACATCTTTGATTTTCCCATTTGTCCTACGGTTCTGTCTGTCGGTATTTTTGCCTTCTTTTTTAGTATAGTTTTTAGTGCTTGTTATCACTGGTGGATTTGTTTATTGGTTTGGTTTATCTCTTCTTTCTTTCTTTCTTCTTTTTATTTTTATTACTTTTTAAATTTTTTATTTTTAATAATATTTTTATTTCAATAACTTTATTTTATTTTATTTATTTTTCTTTCTTTCTTTCTTTTCTCCCTTTTCTTCTGAGCTGTGTGGCTGACAGGGTCTGGGTGCTCCGACCGGGTGTCAGGTCTGAGCCTCTTGGGTGGGAGACTCGAGTTCAGGACATTGGACCACCAGAGACTTCCCAGCCCCATGTAATATCAAACAGCAAAATCTCTCCCATAGATCTCCATCTCAGTGTTAAGACCTAACTCTACTCAATGACCAGCAAGCTACAGTGCTGAACAGCCCATAGCAAACAACTAGCAACACAGGAACACAAGCCCACCCGTTAGCAGAGAGGCTGCCTAAAATTATAAAAAGTTCACAGACACACCAAAACACACCCCCGGATGCGGTTCTGCCCACCAAAAAGACAAGATCCAGCCTCATCCACCAGAGCACAGGCACTAGTCCCCTCCACCAGGAAGCCTACACAAGCCACTAAACCAACCTTAGCAACTGAAGGCAAACACCAAAAACAATGGGAACTAGGAACCTGCAGCCTGTGAAGAAGAGACACCAAACACAGTAAGTTAAGCAAAATGAGAAGACAGAGAAACACACAGCAGATGAAGGAGCAAGGTAAATACCCACCAGACCAAACAAATGAAGAGGAAATAGGCAGTACACCTAAAAAAGAATTCAGAGTAATGATAGTAAAGATGATCCAAAACCTTGAAAATAGAATGGAGAAAATAAAAGAAATGTTTAACAAGGACATAGAGGAACTAAAGAGTAAACAAACAATGATGAACAACACAATAAATGAAATTTAAAATTCTCTAGAAGGAATCAATAGCAAAATAACTGAGGCAGAAGAATGGATAAGTGACCTGGAGTATAAAATAGTGGAAATAACTACTGCAGACCAGAATAAAAAAAAAAAAGAATGAAAATAATTGAGGACAGTCTCAGAGACTTCTGGGACAACATTAAACGCACCAACATTCGAATTATAGGGGCCCAGAAGAAGAAGAGAAAAAGAAAGGGACTGAGAAAATATTTGAAGAGATTATAGTTGAAAACTTCCCTAATATGGGAAAGGAAATAGTTAATCAAGTCCAGGAAGCACAGAGAGTCCCATACAGGATAAATGCAAGGAGAAACACGCCAAGACACATATTAATCAAACTATCAAAAATTAAATACAAAGAAAACATATTAAAAGCAGCAAGGGAAAAACAGCAAATAACATACAAGGGAATCGCCATAAGGTTAACAGCTGATCTTTCAGCACAAACTCTGCAAGCCAGAAGGGTGTGGCAGGACATATTTAAAGTGATGAAAGGAAAAAAACTACAACCAAGATTACTCTACCCAGCAAGGAACTAATTCAGATTCGACAGTGAAATTAAAACCTTTACAGAAAAACAAAAGCTAAGAGAATTCAGCACCACCAAGCCACCTTAACAACAAATGCTAAAGGAACTTCTCTAGGCAGGAAACACAAGAGAAGGAAAAGATCTACAATAACAAACCCAAAACAGTTAAGAAAATGGTAATAGGAATATATATATCGATAATTACATTAAATGTAAATGGATTAACTGTTCCAACCAAAAGACATAGACTGTCTGAATGGATACAAAAACAAGACCCATATATATGCTGTCTACAAGAGACCCACTTCAGACTTAGAGACACATACAGGCTGAAAGTGAGAAAATGGAAAAAGATATTCCATGCAAATGGAAATCAAAAGAAAGCTGGAGCAGTAATTCTCATATCAGACAAAATCAACATTAAAATAAAGACTATTACAAGAGACAAAGAGGACACTACATAGTGAACAAGGGATCAATCCAAGAAGAAGATATAACAATTGTAAATATTTATGCACCCAACATAGGAGGACCTCAGTACATAAGGCAAATGCTAAGAGTCATAACAGGATAAATTGACAGTAACACAATCATAATAGGGGACTTTAACACCCCACTTTCACCAATGGACAGATCATCCAAAATGAAAATAAATAAAGAAACACAAGCTTTAAATGATACATTAAACAAGATGGACTTAATTGATATTTATAGGACATTCCATCCAAAAACAACAGAATATACTTTCTTCTCAAGTGCTCATGGGACATTCTCCAGGATAGATCATATCTTGTGTCACAAATCAAGCCTTGGTAAATTTAAGAAAATTGTAATCGTATCAAGTATCTTATCCAACCACAATGCTATAAGACTAGATATCAATTACGGGGAAAATCTGTAAAAAATACAAACACATGGAGGCTAAATAATGCATGACTAAATAACCAGAGATCACTGAAGAAATCAAAGAGGAAATTAAAAAATACCTAGAAACAAACAAACAAAAAAAAATGAAACCACGATGAACCAAAACCTATGAGATGCAGCAAAAGCAGTTCTAAGAGGGAAGATTATAGCAATACAATCCTACCTCAAGAAAAAAGAAACACCTCAAATAAACAACCTAACATTAAACTTAAAGCAATTAGAGGAAGAAGAACAAAGCAGAAGGAAAGAAATCTTAAAGATCAGATCAGAAATAAATGAAAAATAAATGACTGAAATGATAGCAAATATCAATAAAACTAAAAGCTGGTTCTTTTAGAAGATAAACCAAATTTGTAACCATTAGCCAGACTCATCAAGAAAAAAAAGGGAGAAGACTCAAATCAATAGTCAGAAGTGAAAAAGGAGAAGTACCAACTGACAGTGCAGAAATACAAAGGATCATGAGAGATTACTACAAGCAACTATATGGCAATAAAGTGGACAACCTGGAAGAATTCGACAAATTCTTAGAAAAGCACACCCTTCAGAGACTGAACCATGAAGAAAGAGAAAATATAAACAGACCAATCAGAAACACTGAAATTGAGACTAAATTAATTTAGTGATTAAAAATCTTCCAACAAATGAAAGCCCAGGACCAGATGGCTTCACAGGCGAATTCTCTCAAACATAGAGAGAAAAGCTAACACCTATCTTTCTCAAACTCTTCCAAAATATAGCAGAGGGAGGAACACTCCCAAACTCATTCTATGAGGCCACCATCACCGTGATACCAAAACTAGACAAATATGTCACAAAGAAAGAAAACTACAGGCAAATATCACTGATGAACATAGATGCAAAAACCCTCAACAAAATACTAGCAAACAGAATCCAACAGCACATTAAAAGGATCATACACCATGGTCAAGTGGGGTTTACCCCAGGAATGCAAGGATTCTTCATTAGCCACAAATCAATCAATGGGATAAACCATATTAACAAATTGAAGGAGAAAAATCATATCGTCATCTCAATAGATGCACAAAAAGCTTTCAACAAAATTCAACACACATTTATGATAAAAACCCTCTGGACAGTAGGCATAGAGGGAACTTCCCTCAATATAATAAAGGCCATATATGACAAACCCACAGTCAAGATCGTTATCAATGGTGAAAAATTGAAATCATTTCCACTAAAGTCAGGAACAAGGCAAGGTTGCCCACTCTCACCACTATTATTCAACATAGTTTTGGAAGTTTTAGCCACAACAATCAGAGAAGAAAAAGAAATAAAAGGAATCCAAATTGGAGAAGAAGAAGTAAAACACTCAATGTTTGCATATGACATGATACTATAACTAGAGAATCCTAAAGATGCTACCAGAAATCTAGTAGAGCTAATCAATGAATTTGGGAAAGTAGCAGGATACAAAATTAATGCACAGAAATCTCTTGCATTCTTATACACTAATGATGAAAAATCTGAAAGAGAAATTAAGGAAACACTCCCATTTATCATTGCAGCAAAAAGAATAAAATATCTAGGAATAAACCTACCTAAGGAGACAAAAGACCTGTATGCAGAAAACTATAAGACAGTGATGAAAGAAATTAAAGATGTTACAAACAGATGGAGAGATATACCATGTTATTGGATTGGAAGAATCAACATTGTGAAAATGACTCTACTACCCAAAGCAATCTACAGATTCAATGCAATCCCTATCAAACTACAAATGGCATTTTTCACAGTACTATAACAAAAAATTTTACAATTTGTATGGAAACACAATAGACCTTGAATAGCCAAAGCAATCTTGTGAAAGAGAAATGGAGCCTAAAGAATCAGGCTCCCTGATTTCAGACTACACTACAAAGCTATGGTAATCCAGACAGTATCGTACTGGAACAAAAACAGAAATATAGATCAATGGAACAGGATAGAAATCCCAGAGATAAACCCATGCGCATATGGTCACCTTATTTTTGACAAAGGAGGCAAGAATATACAATGGAGAAGAGACAGCCTCTTCAATAAGTGGTGCTGGGAAAACTGGACAGCTACATATTAAAGATTGAAATTAGAACACTCCCTAATAGCATACACAAATAAACTCAAAATGGATTAAAGACCTAAATGTAAGGCCAGACACTAAAAAACTCTTAGAAGGAAAAATAGGCAGAACACACTCTGACATAAATCACAGCAAGATCCTTTTTGACTCACCTCCTAGAGAAATGGAAATAAAAACAGAAACAAATGGGACCTAATGAAACTTAAAAGCTTTTGCATAGCAAAGGAAACCATAAACAAGACAAGAAGACATCCCTCAGAATGGGAGAAAATATTTGCAAATGTTGCAACTGACAAAAGATTAATCTCCAAATATACAAGCAGCTTATGCAACTCAATATCAAAAGAAACAAACAACCCAATCCAAAAATGGGCAGAAGATCTAAATAGACAGGTCTCCAAAGAAGATACACAGATTGCCAATAAACATATGAAAGGATGTTCAACATCACTAATCATTAGAGAAATGCAAATCAAAACTCCAATGAGGTATCACCTCACACCGGTCAGAATGGCCATCATCAAAAAATCTACAAACAATAAATGCTGGAGAGGGTGTGAAGAAAAGGGAACATTCTTGCACTGTTGGTGGGAATGTAAATTGATACAGCCACTATGAAGAACAGTATGGATGTTCCTTAAAAAACTACAAATAGAACTACCATACGACCCAGCAATCCCTTTACTGGACATATACCCTGAGAAAACCATAATTCAAAAAGAGTCATGTACCACAATGTTCATTGCAGCCCTATTTACAATAGCCAGGACATGAAAGCAACCCAAGTGTCTATCGACAGATGAATGGATAAAGAAGATGTGTCACTTGTATACAGTGGAATATTAGTCAGCCATAAAAGGAAACGAAATTGAATTATTTGTAGTGAGGTGGATGGACATAGAGTCTGTCATAGAGAGTGAAGGAAGTCAGAAAGAAAAACAAATACCGTATCCTAACATATATATATGGAATCTAAAAAAAAAAGTTTATGAAGAACCTAGTGGCAGGACAAGAATAAAGACACAGACGTAGAGAATGGACTTGAGGACACGGTGAGGGGGAAGGATAAGCTGCAACGAAGTGAGAGAGTGGCATGAACCCATATACACTACCAAATGTAAAATAGATAGCTAGTGAGAAGCATCCACATAGCACTGGGCGATCAGCTCGGTGCTCTGTGTCCACCTAGAGGGGTGGGATAGTGAGGGTGGGAGGGAGATGCAAGTAGGAGGAGACATGGGGATATATGTACACATATAGCTGATTCACTTTGTTATACAGCAGAAACTAACACAACATTGCAAAACATTATACTCCAATAAAGATGTTTAAAAAAAAGAAAATAAAAGAATACATCTACGAATGGAGCAATTCTCTCAGAACCCCTGCTGAACGTTACTGGAAGACTTCAGACACTTAAAGGACAAGAAAATCCCCTTGCAACTGGGTAGGATGAAAGAAAGAGTAAAAGCAAAAAGGAATCAAAAAAAGGACCAGCAATCCTGGCGGGAAGCTGAAGGTGAGGGGTGGCTATTGCACTCAGAAAAACTCCATCATGGTGGGGAAATCACCTGCAACAAAAAGAGACTTTGGGGATTAAAGGAGAATGCAGCAGATGGTCTGTGGAAGGCTGGAAAAAGTAAAAACTGCACACATGATCTGTGCAGCAGCATTGCGCATTCCAGCCTGAGTCGTGAGTCTCCTGTTGTGAAGGGGGGAAGGGTGCTGGAAAGTGGGGCTTGGAGCTCAGACCCAGGGAGGGGACAGATGCTGGCTGTGAAAAGACAGTCTGAAGGGACAGGAGTAAGAAGCTCCACAACTGGGAATGTTTGCGGAACAAGCCCAGGACACCATAGAACAAGGTGTTATTGTTGAGTGGTGCACAAGTGGTGGGGCCACCATTACAACTCCTTTCCCCACCCACTGGCTTCTTCAACCTCTGCAAGCACTGAGAAGGACACTCATCTGAGCAGGCTTGCCCACCCCACAAGCCAAAGCCTCCACCGCCCACGTAGGCTCTGGCATCCTGAGTGCCACCCATCCCAAAACCTCCTTGGGAATCAGCCCTGAGTGCCCCTGCATGAGATGGGAATCTGACAATGCTGGCAGGGGTATCAGTCTCTGCTAAAGCCCTACTCATTCTAAAGCATGCAGTTAATTGAGCAGATCTGGGGAAAGGACTGCTGTTGGCTGTGAGGATACAACAGAGGGAATAGGAGTGAAGGGCTCTGCAGCTGAGAATGACCTTAGAGGAAGCATGATCTGCCTAGGGAATGAGGCACTATTGTTGAGTGGTGTGCAAAGGACGGGGCCATCACCACCCCCACATGCCAGCTCCTGCCTCTGTGGCACTGGGAGGGACTCCCACTAGAGTGAGCATGCCCCAGGCTGTTGAAACTGTCTGCCTGTCTCCGCCCCCACAGGCAATTCCCATACACCCCAACTGTGGCTGCATTACCCCTCCCCAGCCTGAGGGAGTAAGTGTGCCCCAATCAGCCACTGCTTTTGCTCCATCTTGCCTGGGCAGGCAACAGAGGTCTGAGGATGGCGCACATGCAGAGGTGGGGCCAAAACCAAAGCTGAGCCCCAGGGGCAGTGAGACTAAAGAAGGGGAATGGAAATCTTCCAGTGCAGCTGCACAAGCTGCAGATTAAATCCCCATGATCAGCTTGGTAAATCCTACATCTGTGGAATATCTGAATAGACAATGAGTGTTCCCACAAGTGAGACTGGGCTAACCTTAGCATCAGTGGACTTTGGGGACAAGTACACGTGTGAGTTGGGCCAGGTCAGTGTCTGAGCTGGTCCCACAGTGCCCACAGCAGGTCCAGAGACCTACCTAGAGGTATTGGAGGACCTCCTGGGGAAGCGTGGATTGGCTGTGGCTCACTGTGGGAGCAAGGACACTTACAGAGGAAGCCCCGGAAAAATATTCTTATTACTATTATTCTTTTTGTTTGTTTCATTTTGTTCAGTTGATGGTGTTGATGTTTTTATTATTTATTATTTTTTAATATATATTTTTAAGTTTTCTATTTTTACTTTACTTTTTTGTTGTTTTGTGTTTTTTCTTTTTTGTTCATTTTTTATTTAATTTAATTTTTTTCTTTTTTTGATTGTTTCTATGTGTTTTTTATGTTTGCTTTCTTTGTTTGCTTTCTTTTTTTGGTTTTTTTTTGTTAGTTTAGTCCTATTTGATAGGGCTCATTTTTTAATTCTTTGTTCTCTCTTTTTTTTTTCTTTTTCTTTTCTATCTGCTGCTTTGTTTCTGTTACTTGGCTTTTTTGTTATTTGTCTTGGATTTGGTGTGGCTGTTTTCTTTCTTCTTTTTTTTCTTTGTGTGTGTATTGTTGTTGTTGCTATTTGTTTTGTTTTGCTATTCATCTTGCATTTTGTTTGTCTGTTTGTTTTATTTTCCTTTTTTTTCATTTCCTTTTCTTTCCTTTTTTCCCTGGCCATGCAGCGTGGCTTGTGGGATGTCAGTTCCCCAGCCATGGGTCAGGCCTGGGCCTCCAGGATGGGAGTGCCAAGTCCAGGATGCTGGACCACCAGAGAATTCCCAGGCCGAGGGAACATTAATCAGCATGTTCTCTCCCAGAGGTCTCCATCTTGACACCAAGACCCAGCTCTGCACAACTACCTGCAGGCTCCAGTGTTGGACAGGTCACATCAAACAACTAGCAAGACAGGGACACAGACCCACGCATCAGCAGACAGGTTGCCTAAAGTCATACTAAGCTCATAGACACCTCAAAACACGTCACCTGATGCAGCCCTACCCCTCAGAGGGAAAAGACTCAGCTCCACCCACCAGTGTGCAGGTACCAGTCCCACCAGGAAGACTACACAAGACTTTGAACCAAATTCAGCAACCAAGGGGCAGACAACAGAAGCAAGAGGAACTATAACCCTGCAGCCTGTGGAAAGGAGACCATAAACACAGTAAGTCAGACAAAATGAGATGACAGAAAAATATGTTGCAGAAGAAGGAGAAAGGTAGAAACCCACAAGACCAAATAAAAGAAGAGAAAATAGGAAACCTACCTGAAAAGGAATTCAGAGTAATGAGAGTAAAGATGATCCAAGATCTCGGAAACAGAATGGAGGCACAGGTCGAGAGGATATAAGAAATGATTAACAAGGACCTAGAAGAACTAAAGAATAAATAATCAGTGATGAACAACACAATAACGGAAATGAAAAAGTCACTAGAAGGAATCAATAGCAGAATAACTGAGGCAGAAGAACGGATAAGTGAGCTGAAAGGTAAAACGGTGTAAATAACTGCTGTGGAGCAGAATACAGAAAAAAAGAATGAAAAGAAATGAGGACAGTCTCAGAGATCTCTAGGACAACATTAAATGCAGCAACATTCAAAGTATGTCTCCCACAAGAAGAAGAGAAAGGAAAAGAGCCTGAGAAAATATTTGAAGAGATTATCGTCAAAAAAATTCCCTAACATGGGAAAGGAAATAGCCACGCAAGTCCAGGAAGAACAGAGAATCCCATACAGGGTAAAACCAAGGACAAACAAGCCAGGAAACATATTAGTCAAACTAACAAATTTTTGTTAGTCAAACTAACAAAAATTAAATACAAAGAAAAAATATTAAAAGTGGCAAGGGGAAAGCAACAAATGACATACAAGGAAATCCCCAAAAGATTACCAGCTGATTTTTCAGCAGAATCTCTGCAGGCCAGAAGGGAGTGGCAGGACATATTTAAACTGGTAAAAGGAAAAAACTTACAACCAAGATTACTCTACGCAACAAGGATCTCATTCAGATTCGATGGAGAAATCAAAAGCTTTATAGACAAGCAAAAGCTAAGAGAATTCAGCACCACCAAACCAGCTTTAGAAAAACTGTTAAAGGAACTTCTCTAGGTGGGAAACACAAGAGAAGAAAATGACCTACTAAAACAAACTCAAAACAATTAAGAAAATGGTAATAGGAACATACATATAGATAATTAACGTAAATGTGAATGGATTAACAGTTCCAACTAAAAGCCACAGACCATCTGAATGTATACCAAAACAAGACCTGTATATATGCTGTCTTCAAGAGACCCACTTCAGACCTAGGGAAACCTACAGACTGAAAGTAAGGGATTGGAACAAGATATTCCATGCAAATGGAAATCAAAAGAAAGGTGCACTAGCAATACTCATAACAGACAAAATAGACTTTAAAATACAGACCGTTACAAGAGACAAGGAAGGACACTACGTAATGATCAAGGGATCAATCCAAGAAGAAGACATAATAATTGTAAATATATATACACCCAACATAGGAGTACCTCAATATATAAGGCAAATTCTAACAGCCATAAAAGAGAAAATCAACAGTAACACAATAATAGTCTGGGGTATTAACACCTCACTTATGCCAATGGATAGATCATCCAGACAGAAAATTAATAAGGAAACACAAACTTTAAATGATACATTAGACCAGAGAGACTTAATTGATACTTATAGGACATTCCATTTGAAAGGGGCAGAATACATATTCTTTTCAAGTGCACACGGAACATTCTCCTGGATAGATCACATCTTGGGTCACAAATCAAGTCTCAGTAAATTTAAGAAAATTGAAACCATATCAAGTATCTTTTCCAACCACAATGCTATGAGATTAGAAATCAATTACAGGAAAAAAAAACTAAAAAGCACGAGCATGGGGCTTCCCTGGTGGCGCAGTGGTTGAGAATCTGCCTGCCAATGCAGGGGACACGGGTTCGAGCCCTGGTCTGGGAAGATCCCACATGCTGCAGAGCAACTAGGCCCGTGAGCCACAACTACTGAGCCTGTGCGTCTGGAGCCTGTGCTCCGCAACAAGAGAGGCCGCGATAGTGAGAGGCCTGCGCACCACGATGAAGAGTGGCCCCCACTTGCCACAACTAGAGAAAGCCCTAGCACAGAAACAAAGACCCAACACAGCCAAAAATATAAATTAATTAATTAATTAATTTTTTAAAAAAGCACAAGCACATGGAAGCTAAACAATATCCTGCTAAATAACCAAGATATCACTGAGGAAATCAAAAAACACCTAGAAACAAATGACAACAAAAACACGATGACCCAAAAACTAAGGGATGCAGCAAAAGCAGTTCTAAGAGGGAAGTTTATAGCAATACAATCCTACCTCCAGAAACAAGAAAATCTCAATTAAACAACCTAATTTTACACCTAAAGCAACTAGAGAGAAAAGAACAACAACAATCAAAAAAAAATTTAGTAGAAGGAAAGAAATCATAAAGATCAGAGCAGAAATAAATGAAATAAGAACAGAGAAAACAATAGCAAAGATCAATAAAACTAAAACCTGGTCCTTTGAGAAGATAAACAAACTTGATAAACTTTTAGCCAGATTCATCAAGGAAAAAAAGGAGAGCACTCAAATCAGTAAAATTAGAAATGAAAAAAGGAGAAGTTACAACTGACACTGCAGAAATACCAAGGACCAAAAGAGGCTACTAAAAGCAAATATATGCCAATAAAATAGACAACCTGGAAGAAACAGACAAATTCTTAGAAAAGTACAACCTTCCTAGAATGAACCAGAAAGAAATAGAAAATATGAAGAGACCAGGCACAAGCACTGAAAATGAAACTGTGATGAAAAATCCTCCAGTAATCAAAAGTCCAGGACCAGATGGCTTCACAGGAGAATTCTATCAGTTAGAGAAGAGATAACACCTATCCTTCTCATAATCTTCAAAAAAACTGCAGAATGAGGAATATGTCCAGACTCATTTTACGAGTCCACCATCACCCTGATACCAAAACCAGACAAACATATCACAAAAAAATAAAATTACCAGACAATATCACTGATGAACATACGTGCAAAAATCCTCAACAAAATACTACCAAACCAGATCCAACAACACAATAAAAAGATCATACCCCATGATCAGGTGAGATTTATCCCAGGGATGCAAGGATTCTTCAACATACTCAAATCAATCAATGAGATACACCATTTTAACAAATGGAGGAATAAAAACCATATGATTATCTCAATAGATACAGAAAATGGGCATAGATGGAAACTACCTCAACATAATAAAGGCCATATATGACAAACTCACAGCAAACATTATTCTCTATGGTGAAAAACTGAAAGCATTTCCTCTAGGGTCAGGAACAAGACAAGGGTGTCCACTCTCGCCACTGTTGTTCAATATAGTTTTGGAAGTCTTAGCAAGAGCAATCAGAGAAGAAAAATGAAAAAAAAAGGAATCCAGATTGGAAAAGAAGAAGTAAAACTGTCACTGTTTGCAGATCACATGATACTATACATAAGAAATCCTAAAGATGCCATCAGAAAACGACTAGAGCTAATCAATGAATTTAGTAAAGTCACAGGACACAAAATTAAGGCACAGGTAATATCTCTTGCATTCCTATACACTAATGATGAACACTCTGAAAGAGAAATTAAGGAAACACTCCAATTTACCACTGCAACAAAAAGAATAAAATACCTAGGAATAAACCTACCTAAGGAGACAAAAGACCTGTATGCAGAAAGCTATAAGACACTGATGAAAGAAATTAAAGATGATAAAAACAGTTGGAGAGATATACCATGTTCTTGGATTGGAAGAATCAACATTGTGAAAATGACTCTACTACCCAAAGCAATCTACAGATTCAATGCAATCCCTATCAAACTACCAATGTCATTTTTCACAGAACTACAATGAAAAATTTCACAATTTGCATGGAAACACAAAAGACCCTGAATAGCCAAAGCAATCTTGAGAAAGAAAAACGGAGCTGGAGGAATCAGGCTCCCTGACTTCAAACTATACTGCAAAGCTACAGTAATCAAGACAGTAAGGTACTGGCACAAAAATAAAAATATAGATCAATGGAACAGGATGGAAAGCCCAGAGATAAACCCACACACCTATGGTCACCTAATTTGAGAAAGGAGGCAACAACGTACAATGGAGAAAAGACATCCTCTTCAATAAGTGGTGCTAGGAAAACTGGACAGCTCCCTGTAAAAGAATGAAATTAGAATACTCCATAACAGTGTACACAAAAAGAAACTCAAAATGGATTAAAGACCTAAATGTAAGGCCAGACACTATAAAACTCTTTGAGGAAATCATAGGCAGAACACTGACATAAATCACAGCAAGATCTTTTTTGACCCAGGTCCTAGAGTAATGAAAATAAATACAAAAATAAACAAATGGGACCTAATTAAACTTAATTGCCTTTGCACAGCAAAGGAAACCATAAACAAGATGAAAATACAGCCCTCAGAATGGGAGAAGATATTAGCAAGTGAAACAAGGGACAAATGATTACTTTCCAAAATATATAAACAGCTCATGAAACTCAATATCAAAGAAACAGACAAACCAGTCAAAAAATGGGTGGAAGACCTAAATAGACATTTCTCCAAAGCACACATACAGATGGCCAAAAAGCACATGAAAAGAATCTCAACATCACTAATTATTAGAGAAATGCAAATCAAAACTACAATAAGGTATCACCTCACAGTGGTCAGAATAGCCATCATCAAAAAATCTACAAACAATAAATGCTGGAGAGTGTGTGGAGAAAAGGGAACCCTCTTGCACTGTTGGTGGGAATATAAGTTGATATAGCCATTACTGAGAACAGTATGGAGGTTCCTTAAAAAACTAAAAATAGAACTACCACATGACCTAGCACTCCCACTACTGGGCATATACCCAGGGAGAACCATAATTCAAAAAGACACATGTGATTAAAAAAAAAAAAGACACATGTACCACAATGTTCATTGCAGCACTATTTACAATAGTGAGGACATGGAAGCAACTTAAATGTTCATCAGCGGAGGAATGGATAAAGAAGGTGTGGTATATACACACAATGGAATATTACTCAGCTATAAAAAGGAACGAAATTGGGTTATTTGTAGAGACATGGATGGACCTAGAGACTGTCATACAAGGTGAAGTAATTCAGAAAGAGAAAAACAAATATCGTATGTTAACACATATATGTGGAATCTAGAAAAATGGTATAAATGATCTCATTTGCAAAGCAGAAATAAAGACACAGATATGGAGAACAAATGTATGGATACCCAGGGGAAAGGGAGGTCGGTGGGAGGAATTGGGAGATTGTGATTTACACATATACACTCTTGATACTATGTATAAAATCAATAACTAATGAGAACCTACTGTATAGCACAAGGAACTCTACTAAATGCTCTTGGTGACCTAAATGGGAAGCAAATCCAAAAAAGAGAGGATATATGTATACATACAGCCGATTCAGTTTGCTGTACAGTAGAAACTAATACAACATTGTAAAGCAACTATACTCCAATAAAAATTAAATTACAAGATATAAAAATCATTCCACCCACACACAGCTCTTACAGTGCCAAAACAACCTATTTGATGCCTTTGTGCTGACTACATGGGGTTCTCAGACTGTTTTATAACTGAGAGATCATTGCAATCAAGCAGTTAATTCCAGTAAACAATTACTTTAAATGCATTTTTTTTCCACGAGTTGACTGTTTTGCTTAATTGTCCAGTTAGTCTAACAAACTGTAGATAGGGCCAACACTATCTTTTTTGTGGTTTGTTTGTTTATCCACTGAACCAACTAAAATAATTGACCTTTTGTTCTTTATACTGTCTAAATAAAAACACATATAAATTGGAATCAGAACTTTTCTTGAAACAAAACTTAGGGAACAGTTAATATACATGAAATCTTCCCTGATCACCTTTGGTTTTGTTATAATAATAGTTTACAATCGCTGAAGGCCTACTTTGGGCAAGGTGCTATACTTTATATACACTCTGCTTTCACAGTAATCCTATGCAACAATGAGGCCCCAAGAAAGGCAAGGCTCACTTCCTCCAAGAAAGCTTTTCCTGACCTCTTGCTACCACGGATCACTAATACAACCTCAGAGTATCCCTAGTTCTGATAATTTTCTTTAGTGCACTTAACACACTAGCATGTTGCTATTATTGGCCTTTCCATGCAGTTCATTTTGTTCCCCTGAATAGATTGCAATCTTCTACATGCATATCAAAAATGCATTCTCTTACTTCTTCCTCTCTTCCATAGTAAAGTGTCTAGTAATTATCTTGTACATATTAGAGATCCACTAAGTGTTTTTTGAGTGAACGACTGAATGCATGATGAATGGATGAATCAGGGGGAAACAGTCCTACTGAGAGGATGGGAATGAGTGTCTGGGGAAACTGAATTTAGCTGTGATGTTTGACTTGACCACCAGGTGTCATAAGTATACCAACATTCAAACATCTTGATATTTTTAACACATAATTTATTTAAAAATTTCATTAATGGAAAAATCATAATAAATGATAGATGTATCAATAACATCCTGTGTAACACCAGAAGAAGAATATTTTAAAGGGCAATTTAAAGAGTTTGAATTTATTTTATTTTATTTTTTTTAGTCATCACACTTCCTCATAGAGTTCTCTGAATATAATTTGGCTTCTAAATTCATTGCAGATTCCTAGAATATTAGAGCTGTTTAAGGTCATTAGGATCTTCTGATCCTGTCACATTTTATAGATGAGAAAACAAAGCCCCAGACAGGGAGATTCAATTTTCCAAATACAAAAAGAAAATTAGCAGCAAAGGCTGAACCAAGATCTCTTACCTCCCTTTACAGAACAATTTTTACTTTTCCAGGAACTTTTAAGAGGAAAATCATATTTTTGTGATTAATAATAATACAAACTTTCAGAAGTAAACCAATGCCAAATTTTAGAACACTAACCTTGACAATGAACTGTTACAGCAAGACAAATTGGTTCTTTCCAAATATTCCAGGACAAATGCAGTGTTTTTTAAAAGCAGAATGAGTATTTCAAAGTCCCGAATGATAAGACTGTGTAAAAAGTCTGCTTAAAAACCTTAGTTTGTTTTGAAACTTTTATTATTTCTTCAGACAAGGAATAGAGTTTCACATTAGAAAATATTTGCAAAAACAAACCAAAATATATACATATCTATCACCAATATTTCCATTGCAAAAATTTTGGTGTATAAACATTTACATTTTTTCTGTGCCTATTGATCTATAAATGGATACATGTATAGATATTTTTACCAAATTTGACTCATATACATATATCCTTTTATAATCATAGTTTGAGTTTGTATTCAATCATAATTATGAATGTAATATCTTGTCAATAAATAGACATCTAAATAGCCATTTTAATGGATACTTAGAACTCTTTCAGATTTATGTGTCATAATTTATTTAGTGGACACTGAGGTAGATTCCCATTTTTTTACTATTAGAAACAATGCCTGATAAACATTCTTGTACCCTCATCTTTGTACATTTGAGCAACTATTTCCTTTGAATAAATTCTTAAAAGTGGAATTGCTAGGCTTTTAATGTGTAATGCCAAATCATTCTCCACAAAGGCATCCTATATGAAATTCCAAAGCTAATGCTCTTTCCCATATCACAATATCAAATCCATTAGTTTTAAAAATATATCAAATTCTTTTTAGCTTGAGGAAGAAGTATGGTATACAGAATTCTGACTCATTCTTTAAGGCCTAGCTCAAAGCAACTACCTCTACCTAGTCACAAATCAACCCAGACAGAATTTTATTATTCCCACCTTAACACAGTTGTTCTCAAATTTGGCCATGCCTCAGAATCATCTGAAGGGCTGTACCACCCACAAAGTTTCTGATTAAGTAGATCTGGGGTAGGGCCCAAGAATTTACATTTCTAATAATTTCCCATGTGATCCATGGACCACACATTGAAATCCACTGCCCTAAGACACTATTTATATGAGCAAAGATTGTGTTTTGTCCAAAAAACAAGTATATTGTCTCCTCACAAATATTGTGAACCATTTAATTAATTCTATAGACAATATTTAAATGTTTATGTAACCTCCAAATTCATATGTTGAAGCCTAATCCTCAATGTGCTGGTACTTGGAGGTGGGGCCTTTGGGAGGTGATTAGGTTATTAGGGGATTAGTGTCCTTATAAAAGAGACCCCAGAGAACTCCCTTGCCCCTTCCACCAGTGAGAAGATGGCCATCTATGAGCCAGGAAGTGGGCTCTCACCAGACATGAAAACTGATGATATCTTGATCATGGAAGTCTTGACCTCCAGAACAGTGAGAAATAAATGTTTAAGCCACCCAGTCTATGGGATTTTGTTACAACAGCCCAAACAGAGTAAGCCGATTAATCATACATTTTTTCTACTTTGGATGAGGAAACTAACAGACAAGTTCAAGACCTAATTTTCTATTTATCTACATTCTATTATTTTTCCTGTCTTGACCACATAGAAGAGAATTGATAATAAAACAAAACAAAAACAATGAGGAAAATATTGCATTGTGTTTATTTTTTAGAAAACAATCAGGATTCCTATGTTTAAAAAAATAGTCTGCAGTTCTCTTAATGCTATAATGAAAAGCTGAGTCTGAAAAAGCTTTTTTTTTTCCACCACAATGGATCTTTGAGAAAAGCCTAATAAAGTTATTCTCGAAGCATTCAAGTCCAACTGTTTCAATATAAAAAAACATTATTAATTTTCAGAATAACTACTGGTTTATGGATTATATGAACAGTTTTTCCAAAAATCGAAAACTACTAAAAGACAAAACATGTATTACAGAAAAGTAAACTATGTGATCTTAGACTTCCTACTTTCAGTGTCAGAAACGTGAAAACAGTAAATTCAATCAAAGCAAAAAATGCATTTGTCTTAAGACTTTTCATTAACTTTCCATATCTGGCTGGTAAGCACTTTGTCATGACTGATTTTCATTTTAAAGGGACAATACATTTCTGATGTTGTTTTTCCTTCAGAAATTGGAGAGACTTATAAACTTTATCCCAATTTTAAATTCCTTTTAAGAATTTAAAATTATTTTTTCACCTGATCCCAATATGTTTTAAATTCAGTTTTCTGGATTTTTTTTTCCTTAACCGTCAATACAGTGTTCCAAACTATAGGCTTTGGAGTCAGACAAACCTGAGTTTGAATCCAAGTTTCTCTGCTTGTGAGTTGCATTTCCTAATTTATCTGATACACAGTTTTGTCCACTGTACAATGTATCTAATACTTGTGTGCATTCAAAGAGATAAGATAATATATGCAATGCATGTATCTGGTACATAGTGATATCACAGTAAGTGTTATTGTAATGTTCTTTGTGTGTGTCTTCTGAGCCACAAAAAAAGGTAAAATATAAATACATTTCAAAGCCCAATTCAAGTTCCAAATACTCCAGGAAGCTACCCCTTCCTTCTCTAGAGTCCTTGTTGACTTCAACTTTCTTGAAGATTTCTGAAGTATGTAGCAAATTATACTACATGGCATCAGTATTTAATAACAATCACATTTACTGAGCATTTACTATGTGCCAGGCACTTTACATATATTATATTATTTAATCCTCATGACAATCCTATAAGAAAGAGAGATACTGTCATTATGCCCATTTGACCGTTAAGAAATGGTAAAACTTTTAACTTATGCATTATTATCTCCTATTAGTACTTTATTTGCTATTGTATCTAGAGTGTGGTCTATGAGTACAAATCCCTTCACAAACATCTTCCTTTATCTTCACTGAAACAAAGGCTATGCCAATAGTGGTCAGAGAATCTTACTCTGGAAATTCTACTGCAAGCATCCATGGCTGGGTCACTGGCCTGTTCAGGATTTCCCCAGTTTCCCTTCATAGTCCTATAGTTAGACTATATTCTCTAGGGATTCTACCCTTAAAATTGCTTTATGAGTAGCAAGCTCCACTTATTTCATTTAAAGCTTTTAGCTCTTCCTGAAATACTAGCTCTGCAAATGGCTTTTAGATAAATGGTAACCCTTCTAGACTGGAGACCACATCCTCTTTTCTTCAACTACAGGACCATGAATGTTTTCCACCTCTGCCTGTCAGTGTTTGTTAGAGACAGCTGCTGGTTTCAGATAACAAAAGGCTTGGATACAGAATAATCTCACCACTATTGTGCTCCTTTGGCTTTGTCTGAATTTCATGTTTCTTACTGAGGACTGAGCCAGCAGAGACAGTTGCAAAGCACTCCCTTTTCAGAAAGGTTAGCAACAAAAAGTTACCTGCTTCTGCATGGCCCAACTCATTGGCCTCAGTAATGGGGGATTCTACCCACAGAAAATTTTTAAAATAATTTGAATCTTCACATTCATGATCTCATTTGGTGAGGCACAGGCACAAAGTGGTAAAGTAACTTCCCTGAGGATAAAAAACCCCATAGTTAGACTTTGAAATGTAGGTAGAAATCAGCCTTTCACTTTAATAATCTTTCTACTTGACGTGGCTGCCTTCCTGATAAGAAAAGAAAGTTTTATGTGGACATCCCCAAAGGAGGGTGCACTGATGGTAGGGGTAGGGAAAAGTATGGAGAAGTTGAGTTGTGGTTCAGTGGGAAAGAGAGATGGGCATCCATAGGAATTTTGTATTACACTAATTTAACCTTTCCTATTCTCCTCCACCTATAACAGTCATTATTTGAAGTACACACAGGACTTGGTGCCCTTCTATTGGTTAGCTCACTTCACATAATTTCAAGTACAAAACAATCCTTACCTGGGCCTTAGAATACAACTTTCTCTCTAAATATAATAAATATTATTTAATTAATGTAATATTTTACATGGTTTCAATGTATTAGACATTATTTTAGGTACTGATGATAAGGTGGTATAAAGACAGGCATAGTCTCTGCCTTCATGAAGCTTATAATCCCATTGTACTATATCCACTCCCCAAAATAATACTCATCCATCAAAGTTATATTTAAGTTGCACATTCTTAATGAAGTTTTCTCTGAAAGTCTTTCACAGCACTCTTGCTACAGTCCCTTTTCAGAAATGGAATCAATAATGTAATGAACCAATTAACATTGAAATATTAGTGACTCGTTATAGCTTAAAACAGTATTCCTTGCAAGAACAGTATTCCACTTAAGGAGAAAAAGATTAAAGAAAAAATAGCTTCATTTAAAGAATTGAATGGTGGAATTTCAAACAGTAGAGTTTCAGTTAAAAGATACTTGGGGCCAGGGAACTTTCTGCACCTCTCAATCCATAGCTATGGCTAATAACTTATTTTGTTCCTGTGTAAATCCAGCTCTGCTTTAAAAGTTACTGTTCCTTGATGATAGTAACACAAAAGCTTATGCTACCTACAATAAATTGTATTATTTTTCTGTTCCCATTTACACTCAAGGATGGTGATATAGGAAAATAGGACCCAGGGAGGGAAAGCAGTGACTAACTTTACAGAAAAACCCCAGTGTTCCATACAGAATCCAATAGCACTAAGGTAACTTTAAGTTCTTTATTTACTTCCTGTTACATGACTGCAGAAAAGCATAATGATTAGTAGTTCGTGCACACCAGAGTGAAATAAAATGTTTTCTTCTCTCTCCAGGACCACTACCCTGTGTTTCTCATGCCACATAAGACGCCAAATGTAGCCTACTAAGGAACTGAATGGTTAAGTAACATTCCATTGGTAATTTAGCATCTTGATGAAGAGCACAGAACTTGGTATTAAACTGTCTAACTTTGGATACTGGCTCTGTCACATACTAATTGTGGGCAAGTTTCTTGACCTCCATGTGCCTTAATTTCCTCATTTTCAAATGGAAATAGCAATAGGGTTGTTGTGAGTACCTAGCCTATAGTAAGCACGTAATTTATAGCAACTATTATCATTATTATTTAGCAGTTACATAGGCCTGTGGCCTGTCCTTCCATAAGGTCAACGGGAAAGGCAGCGCTTTGGTCAAAAGTTATAGGACAGGAAGAATAAAGGGATTGGGGCAAAAACAAACTGACTTCTGTGGCTGGAATACTTCTTGGCCCTGGGTTTTACAGGAGTTATGCAATACTTGTGCAGTTATTTAACAATATGGCACTGCCATGCATTAAGTTTTTCGCTGTTAACTTTTCCTTTGTTACATTTTATTTAGCACTTCTTCAGCTAAACTTGAGTCAGAGAATCATAGTTCCAGAATAGAACATAAGGATCATCTAGTCTATGACTTCTGTGCTAAAAATGAGTAATCTGAAGCCCTGAATGTGAAAGGCTTTGCCCAAAGGCACACAGAGAACTCCAAAATGAGCCAGGTCTTGAATCCAGATCTTGCCCTGTTCATTGTAATTTTCCCATTATATCATATTATTTAATATTTAATTCTATTCAGATTTGAATTTTTCTATAGTTATTTCACATTTTACATCTGTTAATCTGCATTCTTCCTCAAGTCTGGATGCTGCCACACTGGGTGCAGAGTAGTGTTCAGTAAAGACTTGTCAATATGTTGATTACATTTGGGGATATAGAAGTTACACATGAGATGGTATCTAGGGGGACACTGCAAGAGTACCACCATCCTGACTTTGGAAGGCTGTCTCAGAATATGTAAGAGCACATTCACCACTTAAGTATCCCATAGGATTGAGTAAAGATTCTGAATGCATAGACATTAATTCATTATGAAATCTAACATCACATCGATGCAAAGTTTAAGGATCCTAAGCTGCAAGCTAGAGGGAGTATAACAAACTGGTTTTAGGGCTGTCATACCTTCCTTCCAGTACTCCTTTCCTAATTCTTGGTAACACATTCATCCTTATTCCACACCTAATGTTCAAGCCTTCTCACTATCCTTAGTTTACTGAAACCTACTTTCAGGAGAAATAATTCATTCTAAAACATAAATGACCTATGACAATTTTCACTCCATCCAGAGAAAGTTATAATTTAGCAGTGATCAAAGCCATACCTAATTCAAGTATTTTTTCTCATAAAAAACCCTAGTGGTATTCTCACAGCTAAATACAATAGATTCATATATAACCTCATCATATCTGACTTCTGTTCAGCTTTGGTTCTGCCAGGCACTTCCTACTTCTTGAAAGACTTTCTTTCCTTGACTTTTGTTATTCCACACTTTTTTATTTCCTCTTTTTCTGATTATTCCTTATCTTTTTCTTAATCTCCCTCTGATAATTCCATAAATCATAGTGTTCCCTCAGTGTTGTCCTAAGCCTTTTCATTTCACTCTACCTGCATTCTATAGACTACCTTATCTACTACTATATCTTCAATTATTATATATAAGCTCATGATTCTCAACTCCGTATCTTGAGGCTACAGCTATTTCCTGAGCTCTAGATACCTACATATATACAAATAGATATAAGCACCTATTAGACTATTTGTATGTTCCATAGGTGTTTCAATTCAAAACTTTTCAAACAAAGTATAAAATTCCTCCAAAAGACTCTCTTCTTTCTTACCAGAATTACCATATACTAGGCAGACCATATATTCTGATTTGCCTGCAAATGTCCTGGTTTACACCTGTTATCCTAGTCTAATATATAATTGCTCACCCTTTCATTTTAAAAATGTCCTAGTTTGGATAATGTTATATGATCACTCTGCCATCTGCCCATTCACACAATGTAGGTGATACCTTTAATTTCATCATCTACTAATAAACCCATGTACAACCAACAAATCCTATGATTTCTATCTCCCTAATTTTAAAATTTAGCCAGTCCTCTCTTTCTGCATTATCTCTACCCTAATTCAGACAGCCATCATCTTTAAAATCATGGCTATGGCTAAAATCTCTGGAGAAAACACATAAAATAAACATCAGAATACTCCAAAATGTGGAGGAAATAAGAAATAGTGGCTAAAGATCTCAAGACTCAAGGAACAACATGACATTCTTTTTAGTGTATGTGTGTGTGTATATGTGTTGCCTCCTATGTATCCTGGACTGGGCACTGGAATACTGAATAAGCCCACAAGTGACAAAAAATATTTGCAAAAAATTGGCTGAAAGTTTTCCAAATTTCATGCAAGACATAAAGCTATGAATTTTCGAAGTGAGTTTACCCTAAACAGGATAAATGCAAATAAATTCACATACAAGAGCATCATAATCAGCCTTCTGAAAAAAATAAGACTACAATAAAATCTCAAAGGAGCCAGAAAGAAACAATACATTATATAGAGAGTAACAATAGTTCAAATGACAGGAGATTTACAATCTAAAACCATGGATGTCAGCAAAATATCCTCTGCAAATACCCAGATGAGGTAAACTAAGTTGATTTGCTCTAAAATAATTGCAAAAGAAAGTTTTTCAAACAGAAATGATATGATGACAGAAAAAAAAGAAAAAACCCGAACATTGAGATTGAAGAAGAAGCAACCTAAAGAATAATATATCTAGAAAAAATATCCTTCAAAATGAAGGAAAATTAAGACATTCCCAAATAAACAAAAATTAATAGAAACCATTTATAGTAGTATTCTCCAACAAGAAATATTAAAAGGAGTCTTTTAAGATGAACTGAAAGGAAATGAGACAGTAACTGGAACCCAAAGGACAAAGTAAAGTTCACCAGTATGGGTGAGTACATAAGTCAATATAAAGGAGAGCATAAACATATATTTCTTTGTAGTACTTTTCTTCTACTCTATAATTTAAAGGAAAATTGCATAAAACATTATTTTCAAATAATTACATAACTCTGTTGATGGGTTGATAATATATAAAGATATAACAAGCATGACAATAATAGAACGAAAGAGAAAGAAAGGGAATGGGGCTATACTGAAACAAGTCTTTTTTTTATACTATTGAAATTAAGTTGATATTAATCTGTACTAGATTATTATACAGTAAGTTGTTAGTTGAAATCTACAAGGAAACCACTAAGAAAATAAATCAAAAGTGAAAGAAAAAACAAAGGAATTGAAATGGTGCACAAGAAAATGTCTATGTAACACAAATGAAGATAGAAATGGAAGATTAGAGAAGAGTGTCCTGCAGTCATAAGACATTAAGAAAAAAACAGCAAAATTGAAGATCCATAATTGTGTTATCTGTAACTACATTAAATATAAATAGATTAAAGACCCCAATAACAAAGCACTGATTGGTAGAGTGGATTAAAATAAATAACAATATACAACCATATGCTGACTACAGAGACACATATTAGATTCAAAGACACAGATAGGTTGAAAGTAAAAAGAAGTTAAGAGATATACCATGCAAACAGTAACTAAAAGAGAGCTGGAAGGGCTATATTAATATCAGAAAAAGTAAATTTCAGGCATAAATTACTATTCAAGACAAAAAGGACATTATATAACAATAAAGGGTAATTTAATAAGGAAGACATAGCAATTAAAAACATATATGCACCTAAAATTATAGCCTTGAAATACATGAACTAAAAACTGAGAAGGGAAAAGAGATAGAAAATTTAACAATAACAGTTGGAGACTTCAATATCCTAATTTTAATAATGGAAAAAACAACTTGGAAGAAGATCAACATGGATATACAAGACTTGAGCAACACTATAAACCAACTAAACCTAACAGACAGTCATAGAATACTCCACCCAATAACAGCATAATATACATTCTTCTCAAGTAAATATGGAGCATTATCCAATATAGAACATATATTAAGCCATACAACCTTCATAAACTTTAAAAGGATTAATATCACCCAAAGTGTGTTCTCTGACTATAATTAAATAAAAATAGAAATGGATACAAGGGAATGATGTCAGCAAAATTGTGGCACAGGAATTTTTAGCATTTGTCTCCTCCCATAAATATCAATTTGAGCAAATTTTCATACATTAAAATACCCTCACAAGAGCCAAGGATTCCAGGTGAGGGATTATAGCACCAGAGTGAAGCATAGAAATTACAAAGACACATTGAGGAGGGTAGGAAAGATAGGTTCACACTACTCCCATTACACCTCCACCAAGCCTGGGAAGACCAGTACAGACAGAGATACCCACCCCATGAGAAAAGAAGAGTAAAGTGAGTGCCCAACTTCATCACAGGTAACAGAGCCAGCATGCCATGATACCAGACCAACACCTGCCACCTCAGATGATTCCTTGAGGGTTCCCACAAACCTAGTCCCTCAGCTCACCCTGATGCCTGCTGACCGTAGCAGCCTCAGGCAACTCCTGTAACCCCAGGCAGCATTTTTGGCACCAGTCTCCCAGTGGGCTCCTGAAAATTCAGGCCCATATCTCACCACAATGCCTGCCAACCCCAGTGACCCAAGGCAGCTTTCTTGGGATCAGGCCCCCAGCAGGTTACCATGAACCCAGGCCCTGGCTCTCCCCAGCACTTGCTGGCTTCAGTGGTCCCAGGTGGCTCCTGCAGCTCCATGTGGCTTCCTTGGCTCCAGGCTCCCAGAGAGCTCCATAAATGCAAGACACCAGCCCACCCAGGCACCAGGAAACTCCAGAGGTCCCAGGTGGCTCCCAAGGCTTCAGGCAGCTTCTATGGCATCAAGCTCCTGGTGGGCTTTGGCAAATCCAAGCCCCTGATCCATTCTGACACCTGCTGCTTCCTGTAGTCCCAGGAGGATCTTAATAAGCTCCTGTGATTCCAGGCTACCAGCTCACTTTGGTACCAGTCAACTACTATGGCATCACACTCCCAGTAGGCTCCCATGAACCCAGTTTCATACTACACCCAGTGCTGGCCAGCTCCCATGACCTAGAGTGAATCCTGTGGCTCAGGGTTCCAGTAAGATCCCATAAGCCCATTCCAGTACTGGACTGGCTCCTGTAGACCCAGACACTGGGCCCACACTAGTGGTCCCCAGCATGTGATTGACACTTGTGTACCTTGGATCCGGGATCACCCATGCGGACACAGACCCAAACCCATCACTACAGACTCAAGAGTCATGTCTTCCTCACTGAACCCAGGCTTCAGTTCCACCCCCTAGACCCAGGCATGAGGCTGGTTCTTATGTACCCAAACACCAAGCCTGACTAATGACTAATGCAGGGACCAGCTTTCAGTCTCAAGGACAGCAGTAGCAAGAACACCCATTGTCACCACCAGACCACCCAACCACAGTCTCTGGACAGGCTGACTGGTAAAGTGTTTTGTCTGCCAAAGCCAGTTTATAAAAACTGGAAAAGGTGCTTACATCTTCAACATCTGTCTCATCCACAGAGACCAACACAAGGCCACAAGGGTCATGAATAATCAAGGAAATATGACTCCAAAAAAGAAAACTAATAAAACATCAACAAGGGCTTCCCTGGTGGCGCAGTGGTTGAGAGTCCGCCTGCCAATGCAGGGGACACGGGTTCGAGCCCTGGTCTGGGAGGATCCCACATGCCGCGGAGCGACTGGGCCCGTGAGCCACAACTACTGAGCCTGCGCGTCTGGAGCCAGTGCTCCGCAACAAGAGAGGCCGCGATAGTGAGAGGCCCACGCACCGCGATGAAGAGTGGCCCCCGCTCGCCGCAACTAGAGAAAGCCCTCGCACAGAAACGAAGACCCAACACAGCCAAAAATAAATAAAAAATAAATAAATTTATAAAAAAAAAAAAAAACATCAACAAGTGACCCTAAAAAATGGAGATCTATGAACTGTCTTAAAACAAAAGAATGCATAATAATCTTCTTAGAGGAAATAAGTAAACTATAATAAAACATAAATAGACAACTTTAAGAAATTTTTTAAAAAATGCACCAACAAAATAAGTTCAACAAAGAAATAGAAATTATTTTTTTAAAAAAAGCAAAGAGAAATCCAAAAGTTGAAGACTACATTAACTGAACTGAAGAATTCAATAGGAAGTTTCATGAGCAATGTTGATCAATCAGAAGAAAGAATTATTGAACACAATATGTGAAATCATCCTGAACAAGGAGCAAAAAGAAGAAAGAATGAAAAGAGTGAAGAACTTTTTTCAATTATTGGATACCATTAATAGAAAAAAAAAACTATGTGTAATTAGAGTCACAGAAGGAGAACAGCTTTTTCAAGCAAAAGCTTATTTTAAAAAATGATGAATGAGAACTTTGCATACCTGGGGGAAGATTTGGACACTCAAGTTCAGGAAGCTAATAGGTCATCCCAAAATTTCAACCTCAAAAGATCTTCTCTAAGGCACATTATAATAAAACAGTGTAAATCAAAGCAAAAGAGAAAATTTTAAAAAACAGTAAGAACAAATATACTCACATATAATGGAACCCCTTTAAGACAGAAACAACGCTGTAAGAAAAAAACTGAGAACCAAGAATAATTTACCCAGCAAAGTTATCTTTCATGAATAAAGGGGAGATAAAGACTTTCCCAAACAAACAAAAGCTGAGAGAGTTCATCATCACTGGACCTGCCTTACAAGAAATGTTGAAAGGAGTTTTTTGAGCTGAAATAAAAGGATGATAACTATTAATATGAAAACAAATGAAAACATAAAACATGCTGTTAAAGATAAGTATATAGTCAATTTCACAATTCTCCAACACTGTAATATAATGGTATGTTAATCAATTAACTTTAGTATAAGGTTTTAGAACAAAATATTAAAAATAATATCAGCTACAGTAAGTTTTAATGGATACACAATATAGAAAGAGGCAAATTATGGTGTTGAAAATTAAAATATGTAGTGGTGTTGTGGGGAAGAAAAATGATGGAGTTTTTTGTATGCAATCTAAGTTTAGTTATTATCAGCTTATAATAGACTGTAACACCTATAAAAGGTTTTATGGAAGTCTTATAACAACCACAAAGTAAAATTTACAGTAGATACTCAAAAGATAAAGAGAAAGGGATCAAAGCATGCCACTATTGAAAATCATCAGTTCACAAAGAAGGACAACATAAGAGGAAGAAAGGAGCAAATGAACTACAAAACAAGAAAACAATTAATATGATGCCATTCATAAATCCTTACCTATCAATAATTACTATAAATATAATGAATTTAATTCTTCAATCAAAAGTCATAGACTGGCTGAATGGAATGAAAAACAAGATCCAGCTAATATGCTATCTAAAAGAAACTCATTTCAGCTTTAAGGACATACATAGGCTCAAAGAAAAGGAAAAATAAAGATATTGCATGCAAATGGAAAACAAAAAAGAAAAGGGTTAGCTACACTTGTATAAGACAAAATATACTTTCAGTCAAAAACTGTAACAAGAGGTAAAGAAGGTCACTATATAATGACCTTCTCTTGTTATAACTGTAACAAGAGATAAAGAAGGTCATTATATAAAGAGATCAATTCATAAAGAGGATATAACAACTATAAATAAGTACCCAACATCAGATTTCCTTCAGATATTAAGCAAATAGTAACAGATCTGAAGGGAAAAATAGAAAACAGTACAATAATAGTAGGAGATTTCAATAATCCACTTTCAACAATGGAAAGATAAGCTAGGCAGAAAACCAATGAGGAAATGCTGGTCTTGAACTATACCTTAGATCAAATAGACCTAACAGACATATTGAGAACACTCCAACCAACAGTAGCAGGATGTAAATTCTTCTTAGACATGCATGAAAAATTCTTGAGGATAGATCATATGTTAGGTCAAAATAAGCCTTATCAAATGTGAGAAAATTGAAATCATACCAAGTATCTTTTATGACCACAACGGTATGAATCTGGAAATCAATAACAGGAGGAAAACTGGAAAAATTCACAAATGTGTGGAAATTAAACAACACAATCCTGAACAACCAATGGGTCAAAGAATAAATTGAAAGGGAAGTAAAAAGATATTTTGAAATGAACAAAAAGGAAACACAACATACCAAAACATATGAAATGTAGCAAAAACAGTTCTAATAAGGATGTTTATAGCAATAAATTCCCACATTAAGTAAAAAAAAGGGACAACATAAATAACCTAACAGTACACCTCAAGGAACTAGATAGAAAAGAAACTAAACCCGAAGTTAGCATAAGGAAGAAAATAACAAAGATAAGAGCAAAATAAATTGAATAGAGACCATGAAAACAAGAGAAGAGATCAAAGAAACTGAGTTGTTTTTTTGTTGTTGTTTTTGGGGTTTTTTTTGTAAAGAGAAACAAAATTGGCAAACCTTTAGGTAGAATAACTAAGGGAAAAAGGGACAAGTCAAATAAATATAATCAGAAATGAAAGAGGAGGCATTACAACTGACACCACAGAAATACAAAGAATCATAAGAAATCACAATGAATAATTATACACCAACACATTGGACAACATGGAAGAGATGAATAAATTCCTAGATTCATACAACCTACTAAGACAAAATCATGGAGAAATAGAAAATCTGAACAGGACAATAATGAGTAAGGAGATAGAATAAGTAATCAAAATATTGCCAACAGAGGAAAGCCCAGGACCAGATCGTTTCACTGGTGAATTCTACCAAATATTTAAAGGGAAAATAACAAGAATCCTTAAAAAATATTTCAAAAAAATTGGAACACTCTCAAGCTAATTTTACAAGGTCAGTATTACCTGATACCACGGCCTGGTAAGAACACTAAAAGAAAATAAAATTAAAGGCAATATCCCTGATATATATAGATTAAAAATGCTGAACCAATGTAACTTCAACAGCAAATTAAAAGGATCTTATGCCTTGATGAAGTGGAATTTATCCTGGGATACAAGGATGGCTTAACATGCAAATCAATAAATGTAATACATAACGTTAATAAAATGAAAGATACAAATTATATATATATATAGTAGTCTCAAATGATACAGAAAAAGCCTTTGATATAATTCAACATCCCTTCATATTAAAAATATAATTCTCAACAAATTTCTATAGTAAGGTACCTCAACATAAGGAATGTACCTCATCAAATATGACAAGCACAACTGCCATTATACTCAATGGTAAACAGTTGAAAGCTTTGCAGCTAAGATGAGGAAAAAACAAGGGTGTTCACTATCACCACTCCTATTCATCATAGTACTGGAAGTCTTACCCAGAGCAATCAGTCAAGAAAAAGAAATAAATGACATCCAAATAAGAAAAAAAGATAGAAAATTTCTGTTTCCAGATGACATGATCTTATATATAGAAAATCCTAAATATCCTACCAATAAACTGGTAAAAATAATCAACAAATTTAGTAAAGTTATAGGATACAAATTAACATAAAAAATGTGTTGTGTGTTTATACACTAACAACAAATTATCTTAAATAGAAATTAAAAAGAATTCACTTACAACAGCACCAAAAATATAAAATACTCAGAAATATATTTAACCAAGAGTATGAAAGATGTAAATACTAAATCGACATAATTTAATGAAATAAATTGAAGAACTCACAAACAAAAGGAAAGATTTTCCATGCTCGTGGATCATAAGAATTAATATCATTAAATTTATTCAAATGTCCATGATTACCAAATTAATCTATATATTCAATGCAATTATCAAAATTCCAATGGCATTTTTCACAGAAATAGAGAAAAAAACAGTCCAAAAATGTATATGGAGAAATAAAAGACCCCAAACAGTCAATGCAATCCTGAGAAGAAAAGAACAAATTTGGAGACATCACTCTTCCTGATTTCAAACAATATGATAATGCTATATTAATCAAAATATTATGGTACTTGCATAAAAACTGACACATAGACCAATGGACAAAATCAAGAGCTATGAAATAAAACCCATGTATTTACAGTCAATTAATATTTGAGAAGGGGGCCATTACATCAAACCTTCTACACAGCAAAAGAAATAATTAACAAATTCAAAAAACACCATACAGAATGAGCAAAAATATTTGCAAACCGTACATATAATGACTTAATATCCAAAATATATGAGGAACTCATACAGCTCAATAGCAAAAAATGTGACTAAAAAATTGGCAAAGAAATTTAATAATCATTTTTCCAAAGAAGACATACAAATAATCAATAGGTGTATGAAAAGATCATCAGGAAAATGCAAATTAAAACTGCAATGAGATATCCCCTCACACCTGTCAGAACTATCAAAAGCCAAGAGATAAGTGTTGGTGAGGATATGGAGAAAGAGGAACCCTTGTGCACTGGTGGTAGGTATGTAAATTGACACAGCCACTGTAGAAAAGAATCCAGAGGTTCCTCAAAAAATTAAGAACAGAATTACCATGAAATAAGTCACTCACAGAGAGACAAATACTGAATGATTGCACATATATGTGGAATTTAAAACAAAACAAAGCAAACAAAACAAATGCATAGATATAGATATCAGATTAGTTATTGCCAGAGATGGGGGTTGAAAGGTGGATGAAATAGGTAAATGGAGTCAAAAGGTACAAACTTCTAGTTATAAAATAAATTAGTCATTGGGCTGTAATGTACAGCATGGAGACTACAGTTAACAATTCTGTATTGCATATTTGAAAATTGCTAAGAGAGCAAATGTTAAAAGTTCTCACAAGAAAAAAATTGTAACTATCTATGGTGACAGATGTTAACTAGACTTATTGTGGTGATCATTTCACAATATATACAAATATCAAATCATTTATGTATACCTAAAACTAATATCATGTATGTCAATTATACCTCAATAAAGAAATGAATTACTATCTCAAAGAGACATTGTCACCACTATGTTTATCACAGCATTAGTTACAATAGTCAAGACATGGGAACAGCTTTTGTCCATTTTCAGATGAATGGATAAAGAAAATGTCAAATATATATATTCATCCCTAAAAAAGAAGGAAATTATGCTATTTGTGAAAACATGGACGGACCTTTGGGGAATTATGGTAAGTGAAATAAGTCAGACAAAGAAAGACAAACACTACATGTTCTCATTTATATGTGGAATCTAAAATAATCAAACTCATAGAAATAGAGAATAGAATGGTGGTTACCAGGGGTTGGGGGGTGGGCAAATGAGATGTTTGTCAAAGGGTACAAACTTTCACCTATAAGATAAATGAGTTCTAGGAATCTATGTACAACGTGGTTTCTATAGTACACAGTACTGTATTATTTACTTGAAAGTTAAGAGAGTAAAATTTAAATATTATCACCATAAAAATATAATTATGTGAGGGGATGGAGGTGTTTTTATTCTGGTAATCATTTTATAATACATATATGTATCAAGTCATCATATTCCATGCCTTAAATTTACATGTTATATGTCAACAATATCTCTATAAACCTGGAAAAAATATTAAAAAAACAACAAAATGAAAAAAAAATGTGGATTAAAGCTGGAAAGCACAGTAAGAATCTCCACTGCTATAAAAGTGGCATTTCCTAAAAGGTTCAAGTATACAGTTGGGGCTTTATCAACTTTTATATCAAAAGGAATGGGCATGAAAAGTTGGGGTTTTATATTTAGATTTTAAATTTCTATTTAAAAGAAACAGAAAAAGAAAGCTGACAGATTTCTTCTCTCTTTTCTGGTGAATAACTGTTTAAATTCATCTACTTTGAATGGAACTGAAATTCTATAATATATAAGTGGAAAAATGATTGGAGCTTTATCTTAAAAATGAATATTAAAGCTATAATTTTTAAAATTAGAAATAAATAATAGAATGACCTTTTGAAATTTCACAAATATATAAGAAATTAAATACATACTCATAAATAACAAATGAGTCATAGGGGAAATCACAAGAGAATCTAGAAAATACTTTGAAATGAATGAAAATGAAAACACAGTATACTGGAACTTATTGGACACAACTAAAATAGTCCTTAGAGGAGAATTTATAGATATAAACACATATATTGAAAAAGAAAAAAACTCAAATCAATTATTGGATCTCTTACCATTGGAAATTAAAAATAGAAAGAAAAAAATAAAACTAAACCCAAATCAAGTAGAAGGAAAAAAATAATAAATATCAGAGCACAAATTAATGAGAGAAGGAATAGAAAAACAGTCGATAAAAACAATAAAACCAAAATTGATTCCTTGCAAATAACAATAAAATTGACAAGGCTTTCACTACACTGAAACAGAGAGAGAGCGAGAGAGAAACCTCAAATTACTAAAATCAGGATTGAAAAGAAGAATACTATTAGTGACTTAATAGAAATTTAAAAGTTTATATGTGACTATTGTGAACAAATGTGTGCCAACAAATTAAAAGCACAGGTGAAATGGATAAATTTATCAAACAGAAACGACTGAAACAGAATCAAAAAGAAATTTGAAAGTCTGACTAGACCTATTATAAGTAAAGAGATTGGATTAGTATTCATAAAACTGCCCACAAAGAAAAGTTCAGGACCAAATGACTTCATGAGTGAATTTTATTGTATTTTTAAAGAAGAATTAATACCAATTATTCACAACTTCTCCCAAAAATAGAAGAGAAAACACCCCCCAACTCATTTGACATGGAGACAAGTATCACCCTGACACAAAAGCCAGTCAAAGATATTAAAAGGAAAGGGGGAAAAAAATGACAAACCAATATTCCTATGAATACACATGCCAAAATCCTCACTGAATTACCTACTAACTGAATTCAACAATACATAAAAAAGAACTATATACCATGACCAAGGTTGGTTTAATATCTGAAAATCAATCAATATAATACATTATGTTAACAGAAGAAAAAATGGAAGCCACATGACCATCTCAATAGATACGAAAAAAAAGAAGCATTTGATAAAATCTAATGCCTTTTCATGATGAAAAATATTCAACAAACCAGGAATTAAAATTTCACTTCCTCAACCAGAAAAAGTGCATCTCAAAAAATCCATAGCTGATACTATATTTAATGGTTAAAACTGTATGTTTTCCTACTAAGATAAGGAACAAGAAGAAAATATCCACTCTAACCACTTATTTTAAATAATTTACTGTAAGCTATAGACAGTGGAATTAAGTAAGGAAGGAAAGAAGTACAGCTATGCTTATTTGTAGATGCCATAATCTTATATATGGAAAATCCTAAATAATCCACTAAAAATATTTTTGAAGTAATGAAAAAATTCAGCAAGCTTGCAGAATACAGTTGAATATTTTAAGAATGTATCATATTTCTATACACTAACAATAAATAGTCTAAGAATGAAGTTAAAAAGAAATACTATCTACAATAGTATCAAAAAGAATAAAATACTTAGAATAAATTTAATCATAGATTTGCAAAACATGTACAAAGGAAAGACTAAACATTGTTGAAAGAAATTAAAGGAAAACGAGAATAAATGGAATGAGTACTATGCCTATAAATTGGAATACATAATGTTGCTAAGATGGCAATACTATCAATCAATCTATAGATTAAATGCAATGCCTAGCCAAACCTCAGCTGTCTTATTGGTAGAACTTGACAAGCTTATCTTAAATGGAAATGGAAATGCAAAGAATGCAAAATACCAAACCACACTTGGAGTAGAAGAACAAAATTGGAGGACTCACGTTTCTTGATTTCAAAACTTACTACAAATATACAGTCATCAAGTGGCTGTGGTGCTATCATTATGACAGACATATAAATCAATAGAATATAGTTAAAAATCCAGAAATAAGCCCTTACATTTATGGTCAGTTGGTTTTCAACAAGAGTGACAAGAAAGGACAAGGGGAAAGGAAGAGTCTTTTCAACCAATGGTGCTAGGACAATAAGACTTTCACATGGAAAAGAATAAAGTTGATAGCTGTGATAGTCTTTTTTTATATGTCAACTTAGCTAGGCTACAAGGCCCAGTTATTCAATCACATATTAATGTAAGTGTTGTTGTGATGTTATTTTGTAGAGCTGATAAAAATCCATAATCCGTTAACATTAATTAAGGGATATAATTTTAAGTAATCTGGGTGGACCAGATTCAATCAATAAAAATGTCTTTAGGAGAAGATGGCAGAAGAGTAAGATGCGGAGATCACCTTCCTCCCCACAGATACATCAGAAATACAGCTACACGTGGAACTGCTCCTATAGAACACCAACTGATCGCTGGCAGAAGACCTCAGACCTCCCAAAAGGAAAGAAACGCCCCACGTACCTGGGTAGGGCAAAAGAGAAAAGAAAAAACAGAGACAAAAGAATAGGGACAGGACCTGCACCAGTGGGAGGGAGCTGTGAAGGAGGAAAGGTTTCCACACACTAGGAAGTCCCTTCTCGGGCGGACACAGCGGGTGGCGGAGGGGGGAAGCTTCAGAGCCACAGAGGAGAGCGCAGCCACAGGGGTGCGGAGGGCAAAGCGGAGAGATTCCCGCACAGAGGATGGGTGCCGACCAGCACTCACCAGCCCGAGAGGCTTGTCTGCTCACCTGCCGGGGCGGGCGAGGGCTGGGAGCTGAGGCTCGGGCTTTGGTCGGATCACAGGGAGAGGACTGGTGTTGTTGGAGTGAACACAGCCTGAAGGGGCTAGTGCACCACGGCTAGCTGGGAGAGAGTCTGGGGAAAAGTCTGGAGCTGCCAAAGAGGCAAGAGACTTTTTCTTCCCTCTTTGTTTCCTGGTGCGTGAGGAGAGGGGATTCAGAGCCCCACCTAAATGAGCTCCAGAGATGGGCATGAGCTGCGGCTATCAGCGTGGATGCCAGAGATGGGCATAAGATGCTAAGGCTGCTGCTGCAGCCACCAAGAAGCCTGTGTGCGAGCACAGGTCACTCTCCACACCTCCTCTCCCGGGAGCCTGTGCAGCCCGCCACTGCCAGGGTCCCGTGATCCAGGGACAACTTCCCCAGGAGAACACACGGCACTCCTCAGGCTGGTGCCACGCCATGCCAGCCTCTGCCACTGCAGGCTCTCCCCGCATCTCTAACCCTCCCTCCCTCCTGTCCTGAGTGAGCCAGAGCCACCAAATCAGCTACTCCTTTAACCCCGTCCTGTCTGAGCGAAGCACAGATGCCCTCAGGCGACCTACATGCAGAGGCGGGGCCAAATCCAAAGCTGAACCCGGGAGCTGTATGAACAAAGAAGAGAAAGGGAAATTTCTCCCAGCAGCCTCAAAAGCAGTGGATTAAAGCTCCACAATCAACTTGATGTACCCTGCATCTGTTGAATACCTGAATAGACAATGAATCATCCCAAATTGAGGAGGTGGACTTCGGGAGCAAGATATATTATTTTTTCCCCTTTTCCTCTTTTTGTGTGTACGTGTATGTTTCTGTATGAGATTTTGTCAGTATAGCTTTGCTTTCACCATTTGTCCTAGGGTTCTGTCTATCCGTTTATATATATATATATATTTTTTTACTTTAAAAACAATTTTATTTAATAATTATTTTTTTATTTTAATAACTTTTATTTTATCTTACTTTGTTTTATTTTATTTTATTTTATCCTCTTTCTTTCTTTCTTTCTATTTTTTTCTCCCTTTTATTCTGAGCCATGTGGATGAAAGGCTCTTGGTGCTCCAGCCAGGAGTCAGTGCTGTGCCTCTGAGGTGGGAGAGCCAACTTCAGGACACTGGTCCACAAGAGACCTCCCAGCTCCACGTAATATCAAATGGCAAAAATCTCCCAGAGACCTCCAACTAAACACCAAGACCCAGCTTTACTCAATGATCAGCAAGCTACAGTGCTGGACACACTATGCCAAACAGCCAGTAAGACAGGAACAGAGCCCCATCCATTAGAAGAGAGGCTGCCTAAAATCACAATAATGCCACAGACACCCCAAAACACACCACCAGACGTGGACCTGCCCACCAGAAAGAAAAGATCCAGCCTCATCCACCAGAACACAGGCACAAGTTCCCTCCACCAGGAAGCCTACACAACCCACTGAACCAACTTTAGCCACTGGGGACAGACACCAAAAACAACAGGAACTACGAATCTGCAGCCTGCAAAAAGGAGACCCCAAACACGGTAAGATAAGCAAAATGAGAAGACAGAAAAACACACAGCAGATGAAGGAGCAAGGTAAAAAGCCACCAGACCTAACAAATGAAGAAGAAACAGGCAGTCTACCTGAAAAAGAAAGCAGAATAATGTTAGTAAAGATGATCCAAAATCTTGGCAATAGAATGGAGAAAATGCAAGAAACATTTAACAAACACCTAGCAGAACTAAAGAGAAACCAAGCAATGATGAACAACACAATATATGAAATTAAAAACACTCTAGAAGGGATCAATAGCAGAATAACTGAGGCAGAAGAACGGATAAGTGACTTGGAAGATAAAATAGTGGAAATAACTACTGCAGAGCAGAATAAAGAGAAAAGAATGAAAAGAACGGAGGACAGTCTCAGAGACCTCTGAGACAACATTAAACACACCAACATTCGAATTATAGGGGTCCCAGAAGAAGAAGAGAAAAAGAAAGGGACTGAGAAAATATTTGAAGAGTTATAGTTGAAAACTTCCCTAATATGGGAAAGGAAATAGTTATTCTAGTCCTGGAAGCACAGAGAGTTCCATACAGGATAAATCCCAGGAGAAACATGCCAAGACACATATAAATCAAACTATCAAAAATTAAATACAAAGAAAAGATATTAAAAGCAGCAAGGGGAAAACAACAAATAACACACAAACAACAAATAATCCCCATAAGGTTAACAGCTGATTTTTCAGCAGAAACTCTGCAAGCCAGAAGGGAATGGAAGGACATATGTAAAATGATGAAGGACAAAAACCTACAACCAAGATTACTCTACCCAGCAAGGATCTCATTCAGATTTGATGGAGAAATTAAAACCTTTACAGACAAGCAAAAGCTGAGAGAGTTCAGCACCACCAAACAAGCTTTACAACAAATGCTAAAGGAACTTCTCTAAGCAAGAAACACAAGAGAAGGAAAAGACCTACAATACCAAACCCAAAACAATTAAGAAAATGGGAATAGGAACATACATATTGATAATTACGTTAAATGTAAATGGATTAAATGCTCCCACCAAAAGACACAGACTGGCTGAATGGATACAAAAACAAAACCCATATATATGCTGTCTACAAGAGACCCATTTCAGACCTAAAGACACATACAGACTGAAAGTGAGGGGATGGAAAAAGTTATTCCATGCAAATGGAAATCAAAAGAAAGCTAGAGTAGCAATTCTCATATCAGACAAAATAGACTTTAAAATAAAGACTACTACAAGAGACAAAGAAGGACACTACATAATGATCAAGGGATCGATCCAAGAAGAAGATATAACAACAGTATATATTTATGCACCTAACATAGGAGCACCTCAATACATAAGGCAAATACTAACAGCCATAAAAGGGGAAATCGACAGTAACACAATCATAGTAGGGGACTTTAACACCCCACGTTCACCAATGGACAGATCATCCAAATGAAAACAAATAAGGAAACACAAGCTTTAAATGATGCATTAAACAAGATGGACTTAATTGATATTTATAGGACATTCCATCCAAAACAACAGAATCCACATTTTTCTCAAGTGAGTGCTCATGGAACATTCACCAAGATAGATCATATCTTGGGTCACAAGTCAAGCCTTGGTAAATTTAAAAAAATTGAAATCGTATCAATTAACTTTTCTGACCACAACACTATGAGACAAGATATCAATTACAGGAAAAGATCTGTAAAAAATACGAATACATGGAGACTAAACAATACAGTATTTAATAACCGAGAGATCACTGAAGAAATCAAAGAGGAAATCAAATAATACCTAGAAACAAATGACAATGAAAACACTATGACCCAAAACCTATGGGATGAAGCAAAAGCAGTTCTAAGAGGGAAGTTTATAGCAATACAATCCTACCTTAAAAAACAGGAAACATCTCAAATAAACAGCCTAACCTTGCACCTAAAGCAATTAGAGAAAGAAGAAGAAAAAACCCCCAAAGTTAGCAAAAGGAAAGAAATCATAAAGATCAGATCAGAAATAAATGAAAAAGAAATGAAGGAAACGATAGCAAAGATCAATAAAACTAAAAGCTGGTTCTTTGAGAAGAGAAACAAAAATGACAAACCATTAGCCAGACTCATCAAGAGAAAAAGGGAGAAGACTCAAATCAATAGAATTACAAACAAAAAATGAGAAGGAAAAACTGACACTGCAGAAATACAAAGGATCATGAGAGATTACTACAAGCAACACTGTGCCAATAAAATGGACAACCTGGAAGAAATGGACAGATTCTTAGAAATGCACAACCTTCCGAGACTGAACCAGGAAGAAATAGAAAATATGAACAGACCAATCACAAGCACTGAAATTGAAACTGTGATTGAAAATCTTCCAACAAACAAAATCCCAGGACCAGATGGCTTCACAGGCGAATTCTATCAAACATTTAGAGAAGACCTAACACCTATCCTTCTCAAACTCTTCCAAAATATTGCAGAGGGAGGAACAGTCCCCAACTCATTCTATGAGGCCACCATCACCCTGATACCAAAACCAGACAAAGATGTCAGAAAGAAAGAAAACTACAGGCCAATATCACTGATGAACATAGATGCAAAAATCCTCAACAAAATACTAGCAAATAGAATCCAACAGCACATTAAAAGGATCATACACCATGATCAAGTGGGGTTTATTCCAGGAATGCAAAGATTCTTCAATATACGCAAATCAACCAACGTGATACATCATATTAACAAATTGAAGAAGAAAAACCAAATGATCGTCTCGATAGATGCAGAGAAATTTTTCGATAAATTCAACACCCATTTATGATCAAAGCCCTGCAGAAAGTAAGCATAGAGGGAACTTTCCTCAACATAATAAAGGCCATATATGACAAACCCACAGCCAACATTGTCCTCAATGGTGAAAAACTGAAACCATTTCCACTAAGATCAGGAACAAGACAAGGTTGCCCACTCTCACCACTATTATTCAACATAGTTTTGGAAGTGTTAGCCACAGCAATCAGAGAAGAAAAGGAAATATAAGGAATCCAAATTGGAAAAGAAGAAGTAAAGCTGTCACTCTTTGCAGATGACATGATACTATACATAGAGAATCCTAAGGATGCTACTAGAAAACTACCAGAGCTAATCAATGAATTTGGTAAAGTAGCAGGATACAAAATTAATGCACAGAAATCTCTTGCATTCCTATACACTAATGATGAAAAATCTGAAAGTAAAATTAAGAAAACACTCCCGTTTACCATTGCAACAAAAAGAATAAAATATCTAGGAATAAACCTACCTAAGGAGACAAAAGGCCTGTATGCAGAAAATTATAGGACACTGATGAAAGAAATTAAAGATGATACAAATACATGGAGAGATATACCATGTTCTTGGATTGGAAGAATCAACATTGTGAAAATGACTCTACTACCTAAAGCAATCTACAGATTTAATGCAATCCCTATCAAACTACCACTGGCATCTTTCACAGAACTAGAACAAAAAAATTCACAATTTGTATGGAAACACAAAAGACCTCGAATAGCCAAAGCAATCTTGAGAACGAAAAATGGAGCTGGAGGAATCCGGCTCCCAGACTTCAGACTATACTCCAAAGCTACAGTAATCAAGACAGTTTGGTACTGACACAAAAACAGAAACATAGATCAATGGAACAGGATAGAAAGCCCCAAGATAAACCCACGAACATATGGTCACCTTATCTTTGATAAAGGATGCAAGCATATACAGTGGAGAAAAGACAGCCTCTTCAATAAGTGATCCTGGGAAAACTGGACAGGTACATGTAAAAGTATGAAATTAGAACACTCCCTAACACCATACACAAAAATAAACTCAAAATGGATTAAAGACCTAAATGTAAGGCCAGACACTATCAAACTCTTAGAGGAAAACATAGGCAGAACACTCTATGACATAAATCACCGCAAGATCCTTTTTGACCCAACTCCTAGAGAAATGGAAATAAAAACACAAATAAACTAATGGGACCTAATGAAACTTAAAAGCTTTTGCACAGCAAAGGAAACCATAAACAAGACCAAAAGACAACCCTCAGAATGGGAGAAAATATTTGCAAATGAAGCAACTGACAAAGGATTAATCTCCAAGATTTACAATCAGCTCAATAACAAAAAGACAAACAACCCAATCCAAAAATGGGCAGAAGACCTAAATAGACATTTCTCCAAAGAAGATATACAGATGGCCAACAGACACATGAAAGAATGCTCACCATCATTAATCATTAGAGAAATGCAAATCAAAACTACAATGAGATATCATCTCACACCGGTCAGAATGGCCATCATCAAAAAATCTAGAAACAATAAATGTTGGAGAGGGTGTGGAGAAAAGGGAACACTCCTGCACTGTTGGTGGGAATGTAAATTGATACAGCCACTATGGAGAACAGTATGGAGGTTCCTTAAAAAACTACAAATAGAACTACCATACGACCCAGCAATCCCACTACTGGGCATATACCCTGAGAAAACCATAATTCAAGAAGAGTCATGTACCACAATGTTCATTGCAACAACATTTACAATATCCAGGACATGGAAGCAACCTAAGTGTCCATCAACAGATGAATGGATAAAGAAAATGTGGCACATATATACAATGGAATATTACTCAGCCATAAAAAGAAACGAAATGGAAGTATTTGTAGTGAGGTGGATGGAGTTAGAGTCCATCATACAGAGTGAAGTAAGTCAGAAAGAGAAAAACAAATACAGTATGCTAACACATATATATGGAATCTAAGGGGAAAAAAAAGGTCATGAAGAACCTAGTGGTAAGAAGGGAATAAAGACACAGACTTACTAGAGAATGGACTTGAGGGTATGGGGAGGGGGAGGGGTAAGACGTGACAGGGTGAGAGAGTGGCATGGACATGTATACACTACCAAATGTAAAATAGATAGCTAGAGGGAAGCAGCCGCATAGCACAGGGAGATCAGCTCGGTGCTTTGTGACCATCTAGAGGGGTGGGATAGGGAGGGTAGGACGGAGGGAGACGCAAGAGGGAAGAGATATGAGAACATATATATATATGTATAACTGATTCACTTTGTTATAAAGCAGAAACTAACACACCATTGTAAACCAGTTATACTCCAATAAAGATGTTAAAAAATATATTAGAATACCTTGGATAAAATTTAACCAAGGAAGTGGAAGACCTGTACTCTGAGAACTATAAGTCATTAATGAAGGAAACTGAGGACACAAATAAATGGAATGATATTACATGCTCATTGATTAGGAGAATTAGTTTTGTTAAATTATCCATACTACCCAAGGCAATCTACAGATTCAATGCAATCCCTATCAAAACACCAATGGCATTTTTCAAATAACTAGAACAAATTATCTTAAAATTTGTATGGAACCACAGAAGACCCTGAATAGGCAAAGAAATCTTGAGAAAGAAGAACAGAAGCGGAGGTTTCATGTTCCTGTTTTCAAACTATACTACAAAGCTATAGTAATCAAAACAGTATCATACTGGCAGAAAATCAGAAAGATAGATCAATGGAACAGAATAAAAAGCCACAAAGTAAGCCCATTCTTATATGCTCAATTAATTTTCAATAAAGGAGGTAAGAATATTCAATGGGAAAAACAGCCTCTTTAATAAATGGTGCTGGGAAACTAGACAGCTACATGTAAAAGAATGTAACTGGACCATTTTCTTACACCATATACAAAAATAAACTCAAAATGAATTAAAGACTTAAATGTAAGACCAGAAGCCATAAAACCCCTAGAAGAAAACATGGGAAGTATGATATTTTTTATTAGTCTTAATAATATTTCTTTGGATCTGTCTTCTTAGGCAAGGGCAACAAAACTAAATTAATTTTTTTTAACTGGAACTGTACCAAACTAAAAAAACTTTTGCACAGCAAAGGAAACCATCAACAAAATAAAACAGCAACCTATTAAATGGGGGAATATATTTGCAAATTATATATCTCATGGGGGGTTAATATCCAAAATATATAAAGAAATCATATAACACAACATCAAAAAATGCAATCTAATTAAAAAATGAGCAGAGGACCTGAATAGATATTTTTCTAAAGAAGGCATACCAATGGCCAACAGACACTTGAAAAGATGCTCAACATCACTAACCATCAGGGAAATGCAAATCAAGACCGCAATGAGATACGACCTAACACCTGTCAGAATGGCTATCATCAAAAAGACAACAATTAAGAAGTGTTGGTGAGGATGTGGAGAAAAGAGAACCCTAGTGCACTATTGGTGGGAATATAAGTTGGTGCAGTCACTATGGAAAAAAGTATAGGATCCTCAAAATATTAAAAATAGAACTACTGGGCTTCCCTGGTGGCGCAGTGGTTGAGAATCTGCCTGCTAATGCAGGGGACACGGGTTCGAGCCCTGGTCTGGGAAGATCCCACATGCCACGGAGCAGCTGGGCCCGTGAGCCACAACTACTGAGCCTGCGCGTCTGGAGCCTGTGCCCCGCAACGGGAGGGGCCGCGATAGTGAAAGGCCCGCGCACCGCGATGAAGAGCGGTCCCCGCACCGCGATGAAGAGTGGCCCCCACTTGCCGCAACTAGAGAAAGCCCTCGCACAGAAACGAAGACCCAAAACAGCCAAAAATAAATAAATAAATAAATAAAGTAGCTATAAAAAAAAATTAAAAAAAAAAAAAAAAATAGAACTACCAAACAATCCAGCAATTCCCCTTCTGGGTACTTACCTTAAGAAAACAAGAACACTTGTTCAAAAAGATATATATGCACCCCTGGACTTCCCTGGTATTGTGGTGGTTAATAATCCTCCTGCCAATGCAGGGGACACGGGTTCGAGCCCTGGTCCGGGAAGATCCCACATGCCACGGAGCAGCTAATACCGTGTGCCACAACTACTGAGCCTGCACTCTAGAGCCCAAGAGCCACAGCTACTGAGCCTGCATGCTGCAACCACTGAAGCCCACGTGCCTAGAGGCCATGCTCCGCAACAAAAGATGCCACTGCAATGAGAAGCCTGCCCACCACAACAGAGTAGCCCCCACGCACTGCAACTATAGAAAGCCCGCATGCAGCAACGAAGACCCAGTGCACCCGAAAATAAATAAATGAATAAATTTTTAAAAAGATATAGGTACCCCTATGTTCACTGCAGCATTATTTACAATTGCCAAGATATGGAAGCATCCTAAATGTCCATCAAGATATGAATAAATTGTGGAGATTTAAGAGAAATACAAATATCGTATGCTAACACATACATATGGAATCTAAAATAAAAATGGTTCTGAATAACCTAGGGGCAGGACAGGAATAAAGACGCAGATGTAGAGAATGGACTTGAGGACACGGGGAAGGGGAAGGGGAAGTTGGGATGAAGTGAGAGAGTGGCATGGACATATATACACTACCAAATGTAAAATAGATAGCTAGTGGGAAACAGCCACATAGCACAGGGAGATCAGCTCGGTGCTTTGTGTCCACCTAGAGGGGTGGTATAGGGAGGGTGGGAAGGAGATGCAAGAGGGAGGAGATATGGGGATATAGGTTTACGTATAGCTGATTCACTTTGTTATAGAGCAGAAACTAACAAACAATTGTAAAGCAATTATACTCCAATAAAGATGTTAAAATAAAAAATATATGAATAGGTAAGTAAGATTTGATATATATATATATCACATATTACTCAGCCATAAAAAAGAATGAAATCTTCCATATGTGACGCCTGGATCATCCTAGAGCATATTATGCTAAATGAAATAAGTCAGACAGAGAAAAACAAGTGCTATATGATATCACCTATATATGGATTCTAAAAAACAAAACAAATGAACAAACACAACAAAACAGAAACAGACATATAGATACAGAGAAAAATTGGTGGTTGCCAGAAAGGAGGGGATGTGGGGTTGGGCAAAATAGGCATTAAGGGGTACAAACTTCCTGTTATAAAATAAGTCACAGGGATATAATATATAGCATAATAAATATAGTCAATAATACTTTAATAATTCTGTATGGTTATAGATGGTTACTAGTTATTGTGGTGATCATTTTGTAATGTATTTGATTACCAAATCACTATGTTGTATACATGAAATTAACATAATATTGTATGTCAATTATACTTCAATTTAAAAACAAGAAAAATTGACAAAGGACATGAATAGCCAATATCCTGAAAAGCACATGAAGAGATATTCAGCATCACTAGTCATTAGAAAAATGTGATTTAGAACCCCAGTGAGATATCATGATATACCTATTAGAATGTATAAAATAAAAAATGCTGACAATAGCAAGTACTGACTAGGATTAAGAACTGGATCTCAAATGTGCTGCTGTTAGAAATGGTAAATGGTACAACTAACTGGAAAACATTTTGACAGTTTTTTGCAAAAGTAAGCATGCACTTACTATATAACCTAGAAATTCCACTCTGGTATTTAAGTAAATATTGAAGAGAAATCAAGACATGTCCACAAGAAAAGGGAACTCTCCTACACTGTTGGTGGGAATATAAATTGATACAGCCACTATGGAGAACAGTATGGAGGTTCCTTAAAAAACTAAAAATAGAACTACCATATGACCCAGCAATCCCACTACTGGGTATATACCCTGAGAAAACCATAATTCAAAAAGATGCATGTACCACAATGTTCATTGCAGCATTATTTACAATATCCAGGACATGGAAGCAACCTAAATGTCCATCAACAGATGAATGGATAAAGAAGATGTGCCACATATATATACAATGGAATATTACTCAGCCATAAAAAGGAATGAAACTGAGTTATTTGTAATGAGGTAGATGGACCTAGAGTCTGTCATACAGAGTGAAGTAAGTCAGAAAGAGAAAAACAAATACCAAATGCTATCGCACATACATGGAATCTAAAAATACAGTACTGGTGAACCTAGTAGCAGCACAGGAATAAAGGCGCAGACATAGAGAATGGACTTGAAGACACAGGGGGGAAAGGGGAAGCTGGGATGAAGTGACAGAGTAGCACTGACATATATACACTACCAAATGTAAAATGTATGGCTAGTGGGAAGCTGCTGTGTAGCACAGGGAGATCAGCTCGATGCTTTGTGCTGACCTAGAGAGGTGGAATAGGGAAGGTGGGAGAGAGGCTCAAGAGGGAGGGGATATGGGGATATATGTATACATATAGCTGTTTCACATTGTTGTACAGCAGAAACTAGCACGACATTGTAAAGCAATTATACTCCAATAAAGATATTTTTAAAAAGACATGTCCACACAAAAACTTGTATATGAATTTTCATAGAAGCTTTATTTGTAATATTCTAAAGATGGAAACAACCCAAATACCCTTCAGTGGATGAATGGATAAGCTTCCTGTGGTATATACATACATTCTAATAGTATTTAGCAATAAAAATGAAGCAACTAATGATACATACAATAACTTGCATAGGTCTCAAGGACTGTTTCCTAAGTGAAAAAAGCCAGTCTGAAATGGTTACATTTGTATAACATCCTCAAAATGATAGAATTATAGAGATGGAGAAATATCAGTAGTTGCCAGAGTGTTAGGGATGGGAGGAATTTGTGTTGTAAAGTTGTAGCACAAATGTATTTTTTGTTGTTGTGGATGATGGAACACTTATGATTCTTGACTGTGGCTGTGGTTACACAAATATACACATATGATAAAATTTTATAGAATTATACATACAAACACATACAAATGAGTACATGTAAAAACTGACAGAATCTAAATAAGGTCTACAGTCTAGTTAATAGTATTATATCAATATCAGTTTCCTGGTTTTGATAATGTACTACAGTTTTTTAAAGATTTTATCATTGTGGAAATCCGGGTGAAGGGTATATGGGGATGCTCTATACTATTTTTTTATAACTTCTTGTGGGTCTAAAAATATTTCAAAAAAAAAGTGAGAAAAAAAGCCTTCCTCCTGATATGCATTGAAGCCTAATTGGCTGGCTCCATGAAGAAACCAATCAGAAAGGACTTATCTCAGGTTTTTCATGTATAACACATTTTGGAGGAATCGTGTTATGATCTACCAAATCGTGGCTTCCCATGCTATTATTTGTCATAAATGTTGATCCACAATTATGAAATATGTTTCTGCTTGGTTTTGTTTGACATACAAATCACTATCTGGTTTTGGCAAGTATAATTACAAATCCTTCAGAAGCCTCTCTGGAAAAAAACAAAAACAAAAAACAAAAACAAAATGTGCTCATTCTGAAGCCATTGAATTGAATCTCTCATCAGAGCCAGCTCTCAGGCAAGACAGTCAGGAAATCTTATTGTAAGTTCCTACCAACTCTGCAATCTCTGATTTACAGAGATGCAGTATCATTGTTGTATTCTAAAGTCAGGAAAGAAAATTTAACCCCAGGATTTTTCATAATTATAAGTTGTTGGCTAGGTATGGAACATGTGCCTTAAACACTTCTGCTTAATAAGTAAGCAGGGTACGTGAAGTCAGTTTCCTTTCCGTTACCCTGTATTACCTCCCTTTTTGCTCCCATTGCCCTCTCTTCAATTACCTAGTACCTTCTGAAGTGCCAACTTTTCTTGTTTCAGAAAATCTAGCAGCTGACTGATAAATCTAGCTCATAAACTCATTCACTTAGACTTCTTACCACTCCCAGGAACATTTATCTTCAAGAAATAAGAATTTAGAGAGACAGTAAGTAACCTCTGAAAATAGATTACTAATAAGGGCATTTCTGGTTGGAGGCAGACACACGGGTAGGGCTAGGAGACACATCAGGTTGGGGGTGCCTTCTCCCAATCTCAAAATAATACTTTTAATTTGTTGCCAATTTGTAAGTCTAATTCTAGTAATATGTCATCATTTAATACCCCCAGAAATTAGGGGCAAGTATTATTTTCCAATCTTAAGCAATAATTTTGACCAAGTGGAAAACTGTCTCTAGTCCTAGTGAATAATTTCTAGTCTTCTAGGACACCCACATTCACAGCTGCAGAAAGCAAGACCTCAGCAGTCAGCCAACAGCAAACCCTCCCTCCCCGTAAGGTTCTACTAAGCGCCAGATTTAGGCTAAACTTTGCTATTAAGGATACAGAGATGATTAATTTCTTCCCCCCACCCCCAGCACCCAGTCTTAGAAGCTGGTTAAACAGCCAGCCTCCTTCTCAGTCAACTTGCTTGATAGGTGGAGGAAAGGAAGAAGATTGGGAAGAAAAAACTCAACCCAGAGCTTTCAAGTCTGCTGAGGAGATATTTTCTTCATAGTCCCACCAAAGCACAATTCCTGGGGAAGATCATTCCAAGGAGCACTGCTGACCTCAGCTCTTTTGGAGGTTCCCAAAGCCCTGCAGCCGCCTAGCCTGCCTGGATTTCATACATTATCCCATGTCTCAGCCACTTTGGAACTGCTTCCATGGAGGAAAACCCCACCTATACTTGTGGTCAGAGAGATTAGGCAGAGCTGTTTTCAATATCCTACTTTATGGTGCCACTTGGCAACCATAATATGCATATGGTGCTATCCTGTGAGTCATGTTTATGTAGCCTACAGCTGTTAGTTACATTTCATTTCTGGAAAATAAAGCTAATAGTACAATAAAGTCTTTATCCTGATATTTCACTGTAAAATCTCCATTAAGCATCTTTTACTAAAAGGGAGTTTAGTATCTCCAACTCTGACCTGGGAGAATTCAGTGTATAAAAAATACACTGATTTGCTCATATCAGAAGGTATCAGTATTACCAGATCTCACGGAGATCTTAGGTGACTTGCACTAACTTCTCTAGGACCTATATAATTTTTACTTATTCTGAATAATCTTGCATACTTAAGAATCAAACTGCATGTGTGAAATTCACAGACTTTTTAAAGGGCAATGGCTGTTTTATTATTTCAAATAAGGAAAATGGAAGGAATTCCTTCTAACAAAGACAGCACAGCACTTGGAGCCCCTTCCTGAAATATTTCCCATGTTCTCAAATTAAAAATACATCCAAGGAAATGTTCATTGTAAATTGAGAATCAGCCCCTCTGAGATTTGACAGCTGTGATAGCTTCTATGGCTGGATGAAAATCTTTTTGTGCTATTTGAAGTTCTCATTTCAGACCCCAGAAGGCATGCATGAAAAATGTCCTAATCAAAGGAAACTGTCAAATCTCATCTTATGAAAAGATTTAGGCATTTAAATGTATTTACCATTTGAATGCAGCTCAATTTGGTTGACAAAACCCTGGATTTAAAATTTTAAGTTTTTTCCCCCACTGCTCACACTAACAGAAATACATTTAATCAATGACTATTATAATTTTAACACAGATTTGTTAGAAACAGTGTTTAACTCTGGTCTCCTGGTTTATATATCAATGGCATATTGCAGAGAAAGGAGCTTTCTATCTAGACAGCCACATTTCTTTACACAAAGCATGCAGCAGTTTCAGTGAACATGTTAACCACTTAAACTTATAAATAGATATTACCTCACTGGAGTCTCCATTCTTCATAACAATATATCCTTCAGAACTTCAGAAGATATTAGCAGATTCAGGATTACATTTTCAATAGAAGCAGCAGAAATTCACATTGTCGATTTCAATTCACAGAGATATTTAAGTTAGATGTTTTAATGTATGAAAAGAAATCCAAGAATCTCACCCTTTTACCCAGATATCCTGTAGAGAACTGCAGGCTTGTACAGCTACAAAAGGAAGTAACATAGTTTATTCAGTAAAACAGGAAAAAAAAACAAAATCGTTTACCTCTAATGGGAGGTAGAACTGTTAGTCATCATCACTCAGTTTAGGAAAACATTCCCCTTAGAGGATACTGTGGGCAAAGAAAATTGAAATTTTGGCTTTGATAAATTCAGAGTTTCCATGATTTGTACACTTCAATCACGAACAGAGTATCTGACTTTAATTTGCCACGTATTACCATAGTTTTCTCAGTTTATTCTGAAAGTTTAAAGTGCAAAAATCCAGCTTAACTGTTAGAATTTTACTTTGCTGTTAAAAAATAAAGTAAAAATAACTTGTAATATCTTTAAAAAGCTGATCATTTTTTAACAGAGAACATTAAACATTGTTTTTTTACAATAATTCCCCATTGTCTATTCATGTGTTTTGCTCCTTACCAATGACTTCTTCCTGCTTCACAGTCTTGCAAGAAGTCTACTTCTTGGGAGAATTCATTTGTAATACTCTGAATACTATCAGCAGGCTATTCCATAACTTGCTAAACTTACAGAAGATATTATACTTCCAAACATCACTAGATCCCATAGATGCAATGGCTGCTGTTTTTAACTAATGACATAAAGCTCATGTGTCTTTGTTATTGTGCTTGAAAAGAGAATGTGTCAAAAATGCACTGAACTTCTTGATATGCACACACTCATCTTACTCTGTTATCATCTCTTTCTTTCTTTCTTTCTTTCTTTCTTTCTTTCTTTCTTTCTTTCTTTCTTTCTTTCTTTCTTTCTTTCTTTCTTTCTTTCTTTCTTTCTTTCTTTCTTCTTTCTCTGTGTATGTATGAGTGCATGTGAGTCAAATACGATTTTTAGACAGGTTATACGAGCTAAATGTTTCTAAGCCATATTGAAGTATTTAGAACATTTGCTGTGCTGTTCCATATTGTCTGTTTCAAGTGTTAATGGGTAGTAATAATAAGAATTTCCTTGGGAATCTTGAAAAACCTTATTGGGTTAACAAAATGGAATATTTGGAGGTCACCAGAAAGAATATGCTTAACGATGTCTCTCATAAAGCTTTCTGAGGCATTTGTGGGGGGTTAAGCATTGCCCTCTTCATACATTTGTCTTTGAAAATGCTAATTTTAACATATTATATCCTTAACACCATATTGGGAATGTGTTGTTTGTGTAACTTTAGGCATGGGTGGAAGAGAAATAAAACGCCTAAAAACTGGAAAAAGTTGCGCAGAAAGGTGTGGTAAGGATTCTAAAGACAAACTTTTAGGATTTCATAAACTTGACATTGACTGGTCCCATTAGAAGGATTCGTTAATAACCATTCAACTGACTTTTGCCTGATAACGTATTAAACGCAGAGAGAGCAAAGCTTTGAAACCAAAAAAGTGGGTAAGCTATTTGGAGTAGGTCTCATTAATTCCTTCCCAAAATGTCAGTTCTACTATTGATGCAGTTATAGTTTGCAGGCGTAAGATTTTAAGTGCCTCTTGGGGACCTTCTTTTGCTTTTGGATCTTTTCCTTTCCATATTATTTTGGACCTGTTTATATGGAAGAAAAATCAAGTGATCATGACATTGTTATAAGCCATGGGCCTTCAATAAAAGTTTGGCATAGAGAAGTAATGTAAACAAAGTCAGGGCTGCTGGACAGGGTTATGCAGTATGAAAGAGTGACTATCCAAGATGTTCATGGGAACTGAAATCTAAAGCAGCACTTAAGCACGGTGCTGCTTCACCTAGAAGAAGATGTGTAACTTTTTTAATTTACAAAAGGTACACCTTTTAACCAGAGGACTATGATAGGCTGAGAGGGACACTTGATTCTTAATTTTATAAGGAAACCAGATGAACTAAAAATTACATTGATCAAATATATTATTTCTAAAAATCTCCTGAAGATAGTTTACAAATATATTGGTGATGTAGTGAGTCTGAAGGCAAGGAAACCAGTCAGGAGTATTGTAATAGTGTAAGCATGAATTGATAAGGATTTGAAGTTGCAAACTGTCATGAACAATCCATGAGCAATTGAAAATTGGAGTTGAGAAAGAAAGACTCAATACCAAGAAGTGAGCTAGGCTATTAGAAAGTAGTAGATTCGATTCAAAAGGAGGTAGTCAGGAGATTAGCTGCTTTAAAGAGTGATGTGATGATTACATAGTAGTACTGCCAGACAATGAGATTGAGTAGCTCACCAGGTTTACCTTTTCCTTGTTCTACTTTCTAGGACACTCAGAGCTGAGTTTAGTGTTTTGAATTCCTTGTTCCGTGTCCTTACCACAATCCTCTTCTCTTCTTCCTCTAAATCAGGACATCTCACTCTTGATTTCATGGATGGATCTCCATAGTCTCATAAAACTCTTGAAATTATGGGCAAACTGCTAACGGGCTTTTATTGTAAATTTAATATGATTTTAGCTATCATGTTTAGAATTGTTTTTATTGTAAACTACCTTCAAATTTACATTTGGGAAAATGAGTAGGAGACATAAAGAGATGAAAAATGATAGATAGATGATAGATAGATAGATAGATAGATAGATAGATAGATAGATAGATAGATAGATAGATAGATAGATGATAGATAGATAATCATTACTGTTACAGCATCTGGAAGTGAGTAAATAGACTTGGGGGTCATTTCAAGATTCAAATAAGAAGAAAAGTTCAACTAGAAGCAGACTCAGTACTCAGAAATTTAGTTTAAACAGGAGGAAATGGGAATGATAAAAATTCAAAAAAAAAAAAGTCTCATAGCCTATTATAGAGAATTAATTACACATCAGCAACACAGGAAAATTGTGACCAGTGTTCTGAGAAGAAATAATTCCTGAACAAGTATCATGTACTGGGTGTGAGTAAACAAGATTGTACAAGGTGTGGCTGTATACCAAAAGGCCAAAGAGGAACAAGAAGCAAGACCATTTTACTGTGTCCCTGCACACTGTGGCAGGTCATATTGGTGGCTACAATAGAAAAAAACGGATTTGAGAGAGGTTACAAAGGAAGAAACAATTGATTTTTGCATTTCACTGATTTGAGGGACTGAAAGAAATTGGATAATCAACCATTACTATGTTTTGAGCCTAGGTCACCGGCTGAATGATGGTGTCAACTACAAATTGACACTTGCCATGGCACTTGCCATCTACCTCTACAAGGATTAAATCAGGTGCTGCTGCAGCTGTTGACTTTCAACATCCCCTGAAAGGAGTTCAGTGTGGAGAGCAGAAATGAGGCACTCTGTGCTCTGGGAAAAACCGGCAGAACAGATCTTCAGATAGTTATACATTTTCAGGAGCTGATTTTATGAGCCCAATTCTTGTATCTCCTCATATCTAGAAAAGCTCTAAAATCCTTCATGGTAACGTCTGGTCCTTGTGACTGGCAGTAACCCTCATGAGACTAGCAGAAACCTTCTGCAAAAAAAAAAAAAACTATGCTTGATTGCATGTACTTCCCCTTCACCAAATTCACATATATACTGACCTTCCCCTTACCTCTTTGGAGTAGTTTCTCAGAGCTATCTGAAATGTTGTCTCCAGGTTATGGTCCTCATTTTGCCCCAAATAAAACTTAACTCACAGCTCTCACATTGTGAATTTTTTTAAGTCAGCAATGGTATCAAAAATCTATTCAACAAGTATTTATTAAGCAACTAGTACTTGGAAGGCACTGTGCTCAGTGGTACAGTGATGAATAGGTCATGACTCCTGTTCTCAAGATTTTTTTTTACATATTGGGATTTTTGTTCCTACTAGAAGGAACATCATTAGAGAGAAACACCCTCACTCTTTTGAAGAATAGACAGAAAGAAAAAAAAGCTCATGGATAGTTTATCTAATAATCAAAAGCTAATTTTTCCATATAAATACACTGGGCATATATAAATTGACTTGTTAAGATGATCAGCTTTCCTCTAATTTGTATGAGCCTATCCCCTAAAACATCTTTATCTGAGCCCACCCTGCCCTTGCTTTCAGAAATTTATCCCACCGAAAAACAGTTTAACAAATTTCAGTATGGTTCACCTATTTGGGTGGCGAGATAGCTATCTAGAGATAGCTTTCTAGACCCCTTTAAACAACATTGATTTTTTTCTTGGCACCATTAAATAATGAGAATTTCTGTGCAGAGAAATTTGTAACATTGCAATATTACATTCATTGAAATGGTTGATTAGAAGTAATTGACCTAATTTTACTGGTATTTTAACCTGACCAGAACAAGCAAATCTGCTTCAAGCCCTGTCACATATTTCTGTGAAATTAAACTGTAGGGATCCTGTTTTCACATTTCTTATATTATAGTTTGTGATGAGCTTTCAAGAAAGTTGTAGTTGTTTTTCAAATTTGTAGCATTGTCTCAGAGACATTTTTTTCTTTTATGTTTAAGAAACATCGAAGTCATTTTAAAAACTAAGCTATAGTTTCTCATGGGATGCTGAAGTTTTCACATTTGTGTATGCAGCAATAAATTTAGGCTTTTAGGAATTTATTTTAGAATGAGGGTTTATTTAATTTTTGCCTATGTGGTAGGTCCTATTAAAATGCAAAAGTTGTTAATTTGCTTTCTCTTTGTTCCTTAAAAAACTGGTTAAGAGGAATTTGCTTCTGTACAAATGTACTTAACAGGTTAATTCCACAAACACTTACTTAAAATCTAAAATATACCAGAAACTTCTGGGTGCAAGATGAATACATGAGTGAAAATCACGGGGTCTTCTGAGGAATCTCAAAGTTTCACTTTACAATGAAAATTTAAATTACATATGTTATCTTGTAATCCTTAGAGAAACCTTATACGAATATTATTACCTCCATTTTACTGATGAAGAATCTGAGGCTTAAAATCTTCCTCAAACAACTTGTCCAAGGTTACACAACTATAAGTAGCTTGGCCAGGATTTCAAACCATGCCCATCCAGGGCCTCTGTTCTTTTCAGTAAATTATGTTGCTTCTTTCATGAGAAGGATACTTTGCCTTCTTTTTCACACCTTATATAATATTCAACATAAAATTTTGCATGGATTAATCAATCATATGTTGACTAATTTATTAATATCCATCAGCTACATGAAAAAGGTCACTCTGGAAAGTGAGCCAAAAAGAACCATTTTTCGTTACACACTGGCTGTACAGCCTCATTTAGCTTCTTGATGAAAGACTATCACTTTTCAGGTGGGGAAGCATATAATGTGAGATGTAACCACAACAAAAAAGAAAGAGACCTTCTCACAGGGCTTTTCAGGTGTCTGAGTGCATTCTCAAGTACATTTATGTGAGGGAAATATAGGGCATAGTCTGACCTGTAGTTTTTCCATCCTCTCCTATTGATTTACTTCTAGAGCCAACGTTTCTTAAACTTAAGCACTCTGGTAGGTGCTGGGTATTCAGCAATGATGAAAAACATAGTCCCTGACTTCCATGGATTTACAATTTAATCAGATTTTTAACAATCTACTTCACTTTGTATATCTATTATAACTCAATAAAGCTTTAAAAATAGTCTACTTTATAAAAGTTGTGTGACTTCCCTTATATGAAGGACCCATTGACACAACCTGGACCTATTTTTAGAAGCAGCTGAGCCTTCTGGGAGTGATTTTAGTGTTCACCAAATGCTTCCCAGTAGTGCATGAAATGCCAAATGTTGGCAGTCCAGCTCTCCCACTGCAGACTTTGATTTCAATTAAAATGCCTACCACATCACCTGGGTTAATATTTTAATCTGCGATCTATGAGATCCTTAATGGTAGATATTCTATCTAATTCACCCCTAACACTAGCCCAGTGCCTTGTACATAGTAAGCACTGTAAATTGAGAATGAATGAACAAGTCATTCCTGCTTCAACATAAATAAAGGAAAAAATTTGAATATGAGGAAAAATGGCATATAAATACCTTTAAGGCAGAAATTGGGGGGCAACTAAGAAGAAGAGGAAACTGAAACAAAATTACTCTCCTTTACTTTTTGACAAAAGTTCAATTCTGGTTTACTAAAATATTGCAAAACTTCTTTGAGCTCTACTAACACTCCCTGACACTAAAACATTCCTCTGTGGCCAAGTCAGTGTCCATGTTCTATACCCCAGTGACCTTGGGCTGCCCAACAGATTACTTCTTTTGTTCTTTCCTATGAAATATATATTCTGAAAAGCCACCAATGGACCACAGTAAACCATATCATCTATTGAAAATCAATGAATATCATTTCCATGCCCATATTTATACCTGGTCCTTGCTTCAGGAATCTAAAGGGGTCATTGAGTATTCAAAATAAATGAGAAAAAGGAAATAAGTTCCTGAAATATATTGCTTATAACCTTGGGACGACAATTTAGAAGGTTCCTAAAACAGAGTCTATTCACAAGACAGGAAAGAGTGATATAGGTTTGTTCTGTTTGTCTTTCAGAGAAATCTACTTAATATTTCCCCAGAGGTAAATCCAGGGGGAAATAATACTTTGGGGTTCTTATGATGCAAATTAACTTGGTTTGATCTGTTTCCTCATATTTAATATCCAAACAGATGTCAGCACTATTTGTGGATCCCACTTTTTCTTTTGCAATCTGTATGACACTGATACTTAATGTCTTAGACAGGATCTTGGTTTTGGTAGGAACATTTCTAGGTTAAGGGCCAAACCCTAATTCTTAATAAGAATGTTGGTTTGTGTAGGGCCTGGAAATCATCTGAGCCACTTATAATAAGCTGGTGAAGGTCCTGCTGGTTATTAAAGACCAGGTGTTAACATTAATATGTTTTGAGAAATCACAAAATTAATATACATAAATCTGTTGCATTTCTATGCACTAATAATGAGCTATCAGGAAGAGAAATTAAGAAAACAATCCCATCAAAAAGAAGAAAATACCTAAAAATAAATCTAAATAAGAAGGTTAAAGACCTGTACTAAGAAGACTATAAGACATTCATGAAAGAAATTGAAAATGACACAAAGACATGGAAAGATATACCATGTTCCTGGATTGGAAGAATTAATATTGTTAAAATGTACTACTACTCAAAACAATCTACAGAATTAATTTAATCCTTACCAAAATACCAATGGCCTTTTTCACAGAACTAGAACAAAATAATTTAAAAATTTGTATGGAAACACAGAAGACATGAATAACCAAAGCAATCTTGAGAAAGAAGAACAGAGTTGGAGGTATCATGTTCCTTGACTTCCGACTATACTACAAAGCTACAGTAATCAAAAAATATGGTACTGGTACAGAAATAGACATGTAGCTCCATGGAACAGAGTAGAGAGCCTAGAAATAAACCCACATACTTATGGTCAATTAATCTATGACAAAGGAGGCAAGAATATACAATGCAGAAAACACTGTCTTTTCAATAGTAGTGCTGGGAAAACTAGACAGTTACATGTAAAAGAATAAAATTAGAATATTCTCTAACACCATATACAAAAATAAACTCAAAATGAATTAAAGAAATCCATTACTAAATGTAAGACAAGAAACCATAAAACTTCTAGAAGAAAACATAGGCAGAACATTCTTTGACATAATCTTAGCACTAATTTCTTGAATCTATCTCCTAAGGTAAAGAAAACAAAAGCAAAACTAAACAAATGAGAACTAATTAAACTTAAAGCCTTTTGCACAACAAAGGAAACCATCAACAAAACAAAAAGGCAACCTACAGAATGGGAGAAAATATTTGAAAATGATATGACCAATAAGGGGCTAATATCCAACATATATAAAAACAGCTCATTCAGCTCAACATCAAAAAGAAAAAAAAAATCAAAAAATGGACAGAAGACCTGAACAGACATTTTCCAAAGAAGACATACAGATAGCTAACAGGCACATGAAAAGATGCTCAACATGGTTAATTATTAGAGAAATGATGCATCACCTCACAATGGCCAGAATGGGTATCATCAAAAAGTCTACATATAATAAATGCTGGAGAGGATGTGGAGAAAAGGAAACCCTTGGACACTGTTGGTGGGAATGTAAATTTCTGCATCCACTATGGAAAACAGTCAAGGTTCCTCAAAAAAACTAAAGATAAAACTATCATGCAGTCCAGTAATTCCACTCCTGGGTATATATATGAAGAAAATGAAAACACTAATTTGAAAGAACATATGCATTCCAATGTTCATAGCAGCATCATTTACAATAACAAAGATAAGGAAACAACCTAAGGGTCTATCATCAGGTGAATGGATAAAGAAGATGTGGTATATACATACAATGGAATACTACTCAGCCATAAGAAAGAATGAACTTTTGCCATTTGCAACAACATAGATGGACCTGGAGGGTATTATATTTAGGGAAATTAGTCAGACTGAGAAAAACAAATATTGGATGTTATCACTTACATGAAGAATCTAAAAAAAAATTTTTTTAAATGAATGAATATAACAAAAAAGATAGAGACACAGATATAGAGAATCAAATAGTAGTCACAAGTGGAGAGAGAGAAGTGGGGAGGGTAAGATAGGGAGGGGTAAGGGAGTAAGAGGTACAAACTACTATATATTAAATATGTAATCTACAAAGTTATATTGTACAGCACAGGGAATATAGCCAACATTTTATAATGACTTTAAATGGAGTATAATATATAAAACTTTTGAATCACTATGTTGTACACCTAAAACTAATATAATATTGTAAATAAACTATACGTCATAAAAATAGATGTGCTTTGAGACTCATTCAGGAGAAATCTAAGTACAAGATTTCACAAAGCCAATTGTTATGTCAAACAACTTAAAAAAGATTCAAGATTAAGGGGATGGAATAGGAAGTACAGGAAGAGAGCCAAGTATACATAAGAATTTAGCATTAACTCATGACACTGGACATCTGAGATAGGTATAACTTATTTTCTGTATACTATACATTAACTTACAAATGAAGCCTATTTGTGGCAACGAGAAAAGAATTCAACCTTTGCTAAAGCCAATATTTCAAGCCAGTGAGTTAATATTAAGCAGATATTTACATAATTTTGTTATAGGTAATATAAAACATCAAATGCAAGAGAAAAGAAAATGGGGTTGACACTTTAAAAATTAAAAACATATACATTAAAAACATTATAAGAAACTTATAAAGTAAATGACTAGCTCTGGGCAAATATTTGTCATCAATATTTGGGTTATATCATTAATGAAGAGCTTTTATAAGTCAGTGGAAAAACTTTAAAGTTTTAATACAAAAATAAACATAAGACGTGCAGGAAATAAAGGGGAGAGGAAACAATAACAGCTGATAAACATTTGAAAAAACCTTTCTCCTCATGCTCAATTAAAGAAATGAAAATTAAAACTATTAAATGGGTGATTTTTACTTCTGGAACCCTGTAATAGATGTGCTTTTCCCTGTTTTTACCACTAAGTACAGCTAAAAGCCTTGGACATTATATATTAAAAAACATGAAAAGACCCTAAAAGATATAAAGAAGACAGATGGTTTAGGGACCCTAGGAGCTGAAAAGAAACAGAGCAGTGAATTTCCTAGATTTTCTTTTTGCCTCATATATCACAAATTTGATGCTAGAGAAGCAGAACCTAGGAATATCAATGGGTGTAGATTAGAAAAATCCCACAAAACCCTTTTTTCTCAAGCCAAAGGAAAAGAAAAGGTGCATCCTAGTACTGGGCAGGGTGGAATCAGAGGAGAACTTGCAGAGAATCAGGATTTTCACCAGTGATAACAAGGGTACCATCCCTCACAGTATCAGTGGAGGCCACATAGGAGCAGAAACAAGGCAATCATCACCCACAAGTGTCAAAAGAGGTAAACTGGGGAAATTAAAATTCCATGCCACCTGTCAGTAATAAGATAACATTCCCTTTCTTGCACTTGAATGGTGTCAGAGGAGACCTACGTAAAGAGAAGATTTAAATAAGGTTCAGTGTCTCATAACATAATAACAAAAATTTCCAGGTTTTAATTAAAACGTACTCATCATAACAATAGCCAGAAAAATTACAATATGAATGTGAAAAGATAAAAAGAGATGACAGCACTGAGATGATGCAGATGTTAGAATAATCTGGCAATCATTTCAAAGTAGTCATCATAAAAATTCTTCAGTGAGTAATTATAAACACACTTGAAACAAATGACAAAACAGGAAGCATCAGCAAAGAAACAGAAAGTTTCAGAAAAAAAGAGAATATAATAAAAGATCAAAAAGGAGAATTAAAACTGAAAAAATAAAATTAAACAATATAAACAACAGAAATAAAATAAACTGAAAAAAATTTTTGAAAACATACTCAAAGACCTAAAGGACTCTAACAAAATATCTAACATTCATGTCTTTAGAGTGTCACAAATAAATCAAAATGGAATTCTAAAAAAAGTAAAATAATCCACAAAGAGGCAGGTAAAAAAATAGAGAAAATAAAACAGAGGGAACAAACAGCAAACAAGAAGTAAAAGGGCAGACTTAACCTCTAATATATCAATAATTCCATTAAATATAAATGATCTAAATATCTCAATTAAAACACAAAGATTGGTGAGGTGGATTAAAAAAGAAAAACACAGATGAACTAACTGTGTCCTATCTACAAGACACTCACATCAATTATAATGATACAGGTAGACTGAAGGAAATAGGATAGGAAAAGATATACCATGTAAACATTAATTGAAAGAAAGCAAGAGAGATCAACTTCCAGAATGGTGGACTGTGGAATGCAGTGGACAATCTTTCCTACAAAACAACTATTTAACTAGAAAAAAAAATTATGAATGTTTACTTAAAGTATCTAGAAATTTTCTGAAGGACATACAGCAATCAGAAACACATTCACTCAAGAAAATCTACTAAACCCCATAATGGCATGAAACATAAACCATTCACACAGCAAACATAAGAGAGCTGAACTGATTAAACTAATATCAGACAAATATAAATAAAAAACTATTACTGGAGATAAAAAAAGAACATTTTAATGGTAAATGGGTAAATCCATCAGGAACATATTACAATTATACACATATAAACACCTATAAACAGAGTCCCAAAGTATATGAAACAAAAAGATAGACTTGAAGAAAGATAAAAAATTCAAGATAATAGAGATTTCAATACCCAACTTTCAATAATAAACAGCAGACAAAGCAGAAGATCAACAAGAATACACAAAACTTGAACAACACTAAAGCAACTATACTTGCAGGTATTGTCAAAACATTCCACCCAACAAAATCAGAATACACATTTTTCTCAAGTGCACATGGAACATACTCCAAGGTAGAATCTATGTTACACCATAAAATAAGGCTGGATATATTTAAAAGTATTGATATCATATAAAGTATATTCTCAGAAAAAAAGTGGAATGAAATTAGAAAATGACAACAGTAGGACATTTGGGAAATTCATAAACATGTGGAAATTTAAAATCACACTCCTGATGACTAATGAGTCAAAAATGAATCACAAAGGAAATTGAAAATACTTTGAGATAAATGAAATTGAAAACACAACATACTAAAATTTATTGACCACAACAAAAGTGGTACTTTGAGTGAAATGTATTGATGTAAACACCTATATTAAAAAGAAGAAAGATCTGAAATCAATGACTTAATCTTCCATCTTAAGAATAATAAAGTAAACATAATTCAAGCAGAAGGATGAAAATAACAAAAATTAGAGGAGAAATAAATTAATTACAGAACAATACAACAGGAGGAAAAATCAACAAATCAAAGAGTTGGTTAATTTAAAAGGTTTTTAAAAATGACAAGTGTCTACCTAGATTGAATAAGAACAAAGAAAGATGACGCAAATTACTAAAATAAAAAATAAAAGAGCAATTATCACTAGTGAACTTAGAGAAATAAAATGGATTACAATGGAATAAAATGACAACTATATGCCAAAATATTAGATAAGCTAGATGAAAGGGATAAATTCATAGAAAGAAACAAATCAAACTGAGTTTAGAAGAAAACAGAAAGCCTGAAAAGACCTATAAGAAAGAAAAGGAAACAGTATTAAATTTACTGAAACATTAAGTAAAATCTTCCCACAAAGAAAAGCCCCAAAACAGTTTCATTGGTGAAATCTACTAAATGTTTAAAGAAGAATTAACACCAATCCTTCACAAACTCTTGTAAAAAAATTTAAAAATTGGGAACACTTCCCAGTTCATTCTAAATGGAGGCCAGTATTATAGTGATATCAAAATATGACAAAGACACCACAAGAAAAGCTCAGAGTAATATAATTTATGAATTCAGATGCCAAAATTCCCACAAAATTACTAGCCAGCTGTATTCAGCCACATCTAAAAAGGACTATACTTCATGACAAAGTAGAAGTTACCTCATTAATGCTGGCTTGATTTAACAGCTGAAAACAAATTGATGTACTTCATCATATGAATAGAATATGAGGGGGGAAATGTAATAATCTCAATAGATTCAGACAAAGGATTTTATATAATCCAACACATTTTCATCATAAAAATCCTAGGAAGAGAAAAAATAAAAGGACACTAGTAATGCAAGGAAACTTCCTCAACCAGATTAAGGGCACCTATAAAAAATGTAAATAACATCTTTCTTAATGTTCCTTCTAAGATTAAGGGAAATTAAATGAGGAGAAGAAATAAAAGTCTTCCAGATTGGAAAAGAAGTGTAAAACTCTAATTAAAGATGACATGATCTTGAATATAAAATATCTTAAGGAATATTAAAATTCATTTGAATTAATAAATGAGTTCAGCAAGTTTGCAGGATATAAGATCAAATACAAGACTAAATGTGATCTAGAGACTGGCCAAGATGTCAGAGTAGTAAGACCCTGAGCTCACCTCCTCTTATGAGCACATCAATATCACAACTATCTGCAGAACAACCATTGATGAAAAAGACTGGGATATACCAGAAAAGATCTTCTACAACTAAAGATGAAAAGAAGGAACTACAACAAGACAGGTAGGAAGGGTGGACACATGATATAATCAAGTCCCATAGCCCTAGGTGGGCAACCCACAATGTGGAGAATAATTACATTGCAGAGGTTCTCCCACATGAGTGAGAGTTCTGAGCCCCACAATGGGCTCTCCAGACCAGGGGTCCTGCACCAGAAAGATAAGCCTCCAGAGAATTTGGCTTTAAAGGCCACTGGGGCTTAATTTGGGGATGCCCAAGGGACTTGGGGAAATAAAGACTTCACTCTTAAAGGACACACACAGATTGGCCAGCAAGATAGCAGAGTAGAAAGGTGTGAGATCACCTCTTCTTACAAAAACACCAAAATCACAACTAACTGCTGAAAAAACATTGACAAACAAAATGCTGGAACCTACCGAAAAGACACCCTACATCCACAGACAAAGAAGTAACCACAACGAGAGGGTAGGAGGGAGAAAACAACAATAAAATCAAATCTCATAACTGCCAGGTGGGTGACTCACAAACTGGAAAATGATTATACCGCAGAAGTTCTGCCACAAGAGTGAAAGTCCTGAGCCCCATGTCAGGCTTCCCAGCCTGGGGGTCTGACAATAGGAGGAGGAGCCCACAGAGAATCTGGCTTTGAAGGTCAGTGGGGTTTGATCACAAGAATTCCATAGGACTGGGGGAAACAGAAACTCCACTCTTGGAGGGAACAAGCAAGGTCCCATGCATGCCAGGACCCAGGGGAAAAAATCAGTGACCTTATAAGAGACTGGGCCAGACCTACATGCTAGTATTGGAGGGTTGTCTGCTGAGGGGAGTGTGGCTCTGGCTCACTGTGGGGACAAAGAAACAGGCAGCAGCAATTCTGATGAGTACTGATTTGTGTGAGCCTTCATGGAGGTTGCCATTTTCTCCCCAAGACCTAACCCTACCCAACAGCCTGTAGGCTCCACTGCTGGGATACCTCAGACCAAACAACCAACAGGGAGAAAACACAGCCCCAACCATCAACAGACAGGCTGCTTAAAGTCTTCCTGAGCATGGCCCTGCTGACCAGAGGGACAAGACCAGCTCCACCCGCTAGCAAGCAGGAAACACATGTTCCCAGCAGGAAGCCTGCACAAGACTCTTAGTCACATCCACCAGAGGACATACAGCAGAAGTGAAAAAAAAAACTATAATCTTTCAGCCTGTGGAATGGAAACCACAATCACAGAAAGTTAGACAAAATGAGAGATAGAGGAATATGTTCCAGATGAAGTGATAAAATAAAGCCACAGAAAAACAACTAAGTGAAGTGGAGATAGGGAACCCTCCAAAAAGAAGAATTCAGAATGATAGTGAAGATGATCCAAAATCTTGGAAAAAGAATGGAGGCACAGATCAAGAAGATGCAAGAAATGTTTAACAAAAGCCTAGAAGAGCTAAAGAGCAAACAAGCAGAGATGAATAATACAATAACTGAAATGAAAAATACACTAGAAGGAATCAATGGCAGAGTAACTGAGGCAGAAGAACAGATAAGTGAACGGGAAGACAGAATGGTGGAAATCACTGCTGCGGAACAGAAATTAAGAAAAGAATATGAAGAAATGATGACATTCTATGAGAACTCTGAGACAACATTAAACGCCTCAACATTTTCATTACAGGGGTCCCAGCAGAAGAGAGAGAGAAAGGACTTGAGAAAATATTTCAAGAGATAATAGCTGAAAACTTCCCTACCATGGGAAAGAAAACAGTAACCCAAGTCCAGGAAGTGCAGAGAGTCCCAGGCAGGAAAAACGCAATGAGGAACATGTTAAGACACATAGTAATCAAATTGACAAAAATTAAAGACAAAGAAAAACTATTAAAAGCAACAAGAGAAAAGGAACAAATAACACACAAGTGAACTCCCATAAGGATATCAGCTGATTTCTCGGCAGAAATTCTGCAGGCCAGAAGGGAGTGGCACAATATATTTAAAGTAATGAAAGGGAAGAACCTACAACCAAGAATACTCTACCCAGGAAAGCTCTCATTCAGATTTAACAGAGAAATCAAAAGCTTTACAGATAAGCAAAAGCTAAGAGGATTCAGCACCACCAGACCAGCTTTGCAGTAAATGCTAAAGGAACTTCTTTAAGTGGAAAAGAAAGGGTCACTATTAGAAACAAGAAAATTACGAATGGAAAAGCTCACCAGTAAAGGCAAAAAGAAAGTAAAGTTAGGAAATCATCAGCACACAAATATGATATCAAAACCAGGAATGGTGAGAAGAGAGCACAAATGCAGGATATTGGAAATGCATTTGAAATTAAAAGACCAGCAACTTAAAACAACCTTGTTTACATACAGACTGTTACATCAAAATGTCATAGTAACTGCAAACCAAAAATCTACAATAGATACACACATAAAAAAGAAAAAGAAATCCTGATACAACACTAAAGTTTGTGATCAAATCACAACAGAAAAGAACGAAAGAGGAAGGGAAGAAAAAAGACCTACAAAAACAAACACAAAACAATTAAGAAAATGGCAATAGGAACATATATCTTGATAATTATCTTAAATGTAAATGGATTAAATGCTCAAACCAAAATACACAGACTGGCTGAATGGATACAAAAACAAGACCTGTATATGTGCTGCCTACAAGAGACCCACTTCAGATCTCAGGACATATACAGACTGAAAGTGAGAGGATGGAAAAAGGTATTCCATGCAAACGGAAATCAAAAGAAAGCTGGAGTAGCAATACTCATATCAGACAAAATAGACTTTAAAATAAAGACTGTTACAAGAAACAAAGAAGGACACTATGTAATGATCAAGGGATCAATCCAAGAAGAAGATATAACAATTGTAAATATATATGTACCCAACATAACAGCACCTCAATATATAAGGCAAATTCTAATGGCCATGAATGGGGAAATCCACAGTAACGCAATAAGAGTGGAGGATTTTAACACCCCAATTTCATCAACGAATTGATCATCAAGACAGAAGATCAATAAGGAAACAATGGCCTTAAATCACACATTAGACCAGATGGACTTAATAGATATTTATAGAGCATTCCATCCAAAAGCAGCAGAATACACATTCTTCTCAAGTGCACATGGAACATTCTCCAGGATTGATCACATGCTGAGCCACAAAACAAGCCTTGGTAAATTTAAGAAAATTAAAATTATACTGAGCACTCTTTCCAACCACAATGCTAAGAGATTAGAAATCAAATACAAGAAAAAACTGTAAAAAAACACAAACATGTGGTGGCTAAACAATATGCTACTAAACAACCAATGGATCACTAAAGAAATCAAAGAGGAAATTAAAAAACAAACAATCAAACAAGAAAAAAAGAGAGACAAACAAAAATGAAAACATGACAATCCAAAACCTATGGGACACAGCAAAATCAGTGCTAAGAGGGAAGTTTATAACAACACAACCTTATTTCAGGAAACATAAAAATCACAAATAAACTACCTCACCATACACCTAAAGCAACTAGACAAAGAAGAATAAATGAAACCCAAAGTTAGTAGAAGGAAAGACATCATAAAGATCAGAGCAGAAATAAACGAAATAACAATGAAGAAAACAGTAGAAAAGACCAATGAAACTAAAAGCCGATTCTTTGAAAAGATAAACAAAATTGAAAAAAACTTTAGCCAGACCCATCAAGAAAAAGAGGGAGAGGACTCAAATCAATGAAATTAGAAATGAAAAAAAGAGAAGTTACAACTGACACCAAAAAATACCAAAGATCATAAGAGACTACATCAAGCAACCTTATGCCAATAAAATGGATAACCTAAAAGAAATGGAAAAATTCTTAGAAAGGTAAAGTCTCCCAGTACTGAACCGTGAAGGAATAGAAAATATGAACAGACCAGTAACAACTACTGAAATTGAAACTGAGATTTTAAAACTCCCAACAAGCAAAAGTCCAGGACCAGATGGCTTCATGGGCAAATTCTATCAAACATTTTGAGAAGAGTTAACACCTATCCTTCTGAAACTATTCCAAAAATTTACAGAGGAAGGAATACTCCCAAATTTATTCTATGAGGCCACCATCTCCCTAATACCAAAATCAGACAAAGATACCACACAAAAAATAAAAGTACAGGCCAATAACACTGATGAACATAGATGAAAAAATCCTCAGCAAAATACTAGCAAACCGAATCCAACAATACATTAAAAGAATCAAGTGAGATTTATCCCAGGGACACCAGGATTTTTCAATATCTGCAAATCAATCAGTGTGATGCACCACATCAACAAATTGAAGAATAAAAACCACACAATCATCTCAATAGATGCATAAATACTTTTGACAAAATTCAGCACCCATTATGATTAAAAGAAAAAAACTCTTCAGAAAGTGGGCATAAGTGGAACCTACCTCAACATAATAAAGGCCATATATGACAAACCTACAGCTAAGATCATACTCAAGGCTGAAAAGCTGAAAGCATTTCCTCTACAATCAGGAACAAGACAAGGATATCCACTCTCACCACTTTTATTCAATATAGTTTTGGAAGTCCTAGCTATGGCAATCAGAGAAGAAAAATAAATAAAAGGAATCCAAATTGGGAAAGAAGAAGCAAAACTGTCACTGTTTGCAGATGACATGATATTATACATAGAAAATCCTAAGCATGCTACCAGTAAACTACTAGAGCTCATCAAAGAATTTGGCAATTTTGCAGGATACAAAATTACTACACAGAAATTTCTTGCATTCCTATACACTAACAACGAAATATCAGAAAGATAAATTAAAGAAACAATCCCATTTACCATCACCTCAAAAGGAATAAAATACCTAGGAATAAACCCCCCTAAGGAGGTAAACGACCTGTACTGTGAAAACTATGAGGTACTGATGAAGGAAATCAAAGATGACACAAACAGATGTAGAGATATACCTTGTTTTTTGGGGAAAACCCAAACGAACATTTTGGCCAACCCAATATTTGCAAATGATGCAACTGACAAGGGATTAAACTCCAAAATTTACCATCAACTCAAGCGGCTCAATATCAAAACAAAAAACAAAAAAAAACAACCCAATCAAATAATGGGCAGAAGACCTAAATAGACATTTCTCCAAAGAAGATATACAGACAGCCAAAAAAAAAGGAAACACGAAAAGATGTTCAACATTGCTAATTATTAGAGAAATGCAAATCAAAACTGCAGTGAGGTATCACCTCACACCAGTGAGAATGGCCATCATCAAAAAGTCTACACACACTAAATGCTGGAGAGGGTGTGGGTAAAACGATACCCCCCTACATGGTTGGTGGGAATGTAAATTGGTAGAGCCACTATGGAGAACAGTATGGGAATTCTTTAAGAAACTAAAAATAGAGCTACCCTATGATACACAGTTCCATTCCTGGGCATAGATCCAGAGAAAACCATGGTTTGAAAGAATACATGCACCCCAATATTCATTACAGTGCTGTTTACAACAGCCAAGACATGGAAACAACATAAATGTCCACTGACAGATGAATGGATAAAGAAGATATGGTACATATGTTCAATGAAATATTACTCAGCCATTAAAAAGAATGAAATAATGCCATTTGCAGCAAGATGGTTGTACCTGGAACTTATCATACTAACTGAAGTAAGTCAGAGGGATAAAGACAAATATCATATAATATAGCTTATATGTGAAATCTAAAACAATGATGCAAATGAACTTATTTATAAAACAGAAACAGACTCACAGACTTAGAGAAGAAACTTACGGTTACCACGGGGGAAGGGTTGGGGAGATGGATAGATTGGGATTTGGGGATTGACGTATACACACTGCTACATTTAAAATATATAATCAACAACGACCTGTATAGCACAGGGAACACTGCTCAATATTCTGTAATAACTTAAGTGGGGAAAGAATTTGAAAAATAATAGATACATGTGTATGTATAACTGAATCAGTTTGTTGTACACCTGAAACTAACACAACATTTTTAATCAACTATGATCTAATATAAAATAAAAATTAAAAAATAAGGAAAACAAACAAACAAACAGAAAAAGCATTAAGGAACAGTATGAAATGCTCTGGCTCTTGCAAACATTTTCTTAAGCTCTTTTCTCTCTTATCATTACCATTCCAGCAGGCTTTCTCCCTGTTCTCACATAGAGAGATAGTGTGAGATATTTTGGAATACTGGCAGAAGTAATCTACCACTCAAATCCAGTGTGTTATAACATCCCACTCCAGAATAACAACATAATATCTTGATTTTAATTTAGAATTTGAGATGTTAAAATATTTAGTGGAACTTTAAACAGACAGTATAGACTGAGAATAAGAGAACTAAAGAGATCTTAAGTATTCTTAAGTAAGAATATCTTAAAAGAAACTACAATGAAGGGGAGGCATCAAGTAAATATCTTGGAGATAAATTCTCATTAAATTAAACCTAATTTATAAATTCACATGTGGTTTTATAATTTTAGAGAGAGAGAATGTTGGTAAATTATGTCATCAAGATTTGATAAACAAGTTTAAAGTTTTAGGAATTTAATATTATATATGCAAACCTCAGGGATATTTTCTTGATTCATAGGTAATCAATATAAAATTAAAATAAAGAAATAAAATAATAAGAAAACAATGGACACACACAAAACGTCATGTGCACTGGTACCCAGGGCAAAAGCACTAATTTGATTGGACACTGTGCCAGTCCTACCTTTTGGTCTTAGAGAGTCTCTAAGAGAGGCTGGGGGCAGCTGGAGCTCACCCTGGGGATGCTGACACTGGTGGTAGCCACAGTTGGAATCTATCTATGGCAAGGACACTCCCTGGGTACACAGACTCTGGTGGCAGTGATAGTGGGGAACTCTAAACTGCAAGGACACTCCTGCTGGTGGCTGCCATCTTGAGATCCTCCTGCTAGTTCATTAGTGTCAAGACCTGGCCCCACTGAACAACCTGTATGCACCAGGGCAAACAAATAATTGGGCAGGGACAAAGGACAACCCATTAGCTGACAGGCTGCCTAAAGACTTCCTGAGCATACAGCTGCCTCTAAACATGGCCCTAGGCATGGCCCTGCCCAACAGAGACCCAAGACCCAGCTCCAACCACCAATGGGCCGTCATGAGCTCTGCCCTCCAGGAAGTCTGCACTAGCCTCTAGACAAGACTCACTAACCAGGGGCAGATACCAGATGCAGGAAAAAACCAAAACCCCAGCCTTCAGACCCAGCCCATCCACAGCAGGCCAGATCTTACCCTGAGTCCTGCTGGGCCCTGGCCCTGTCCACTAGCATGCCAATGCAAGCTTCATGGCAACCCAGAACCCATATCCAACTATATCAGGAACCAACTTTGCAACCAACAATCTGACACCAGCTCTGGGATCTCTGGGCCCTACATCCAGACTCCAAGACCCAGCTCTGTCTGCCAGTAATTCGGCACTAACCCCAGGACCTGGCTTCACATACCAGTTGGCATGCAACAGTCCTGGAATCTGCTGGACCCTGACTCCACACATCAATGAGCCAGCACTAGCCATGGGACCCCCTAAGGTTCTGCATCCAGCTACTTTGTGATTTGCCGCCACTAGCAAGTAGCCCACAACATCCACACAAGGCAAAGGCTTGCAGATAATCAGGCTAGGGGCCAACAAACTCTACCAGAAAGCACACATAGCCCACCAGAAAAGAAGAACCCATGCACCTCTCTTTGGGGAAATCCCTAGAGCATATAACGGGTGAAAAGAGAGGAGTGTGCTGCTAGGACACATAAGATGTCTCCTACAGAAGGCCACTTCTCCAAGGTTGAGAAATGTAACCTACCACATAGATAAAAATACAAATAGCAACATAGACAAAATGTGGTGGTAGAGGAACATGTTCCAGATATATATATATATATATATATATATATATATATATATATATATATATATATATATATATATATATATATATATATATATATATATATATAGAGAGAGAGAGAGAGAGAGAGAGAGAGAGAGAGAGAGAGAGAGAGAGATGCTATACAAAAACCTAATGGTAACCTCAAACCAAAAAACTGTAATAGATATACACTCAAGAAGAAAAAAGAACTCCAAACACAACACTAAAGATAGTCATCAAACCACAAGAGAAGAGAACAAAAGATGAAGGGGGAAAAAAGAGCTAAAAAATAAATCTGAAACAATTAACAAAATGGCAAAAAGAACATACATATCAATAAAATTACCTTAAATGTAAATGGACTAAATGCTACAATCAAAGGACATAGAGTGGCTGAATGGATACAAAAAGAAGACCCTCATATATGCTACCTACAAGACAGTCACTTCAGATCTAGAAACACACAGACGGAAAGTGAGGGGATATAAAGAGGTATTCCAGTCAAATGGAAATCAAAAGAAAGCCAGAGTAACAATACCTATATAAGACAAAATAGACTTTAAAATAAAGTTTATTGCAAGACACAAAGAAGAATACTACATAAATATCAAGGGATCAATCCAAGAAGATATAAAACTATATATATATATAAATATATATATCTCCAATATAAGGGCACCTAAATACATAAACTAAATATTAAAATCAACAGAAACATAATAAGAGTAGAGGACTTTAACAACCGTTTACATCAATGGCCAGATTATCCAGATAGAAAATCAATAAAGAAACACTGGCATTAAATGACTCATTAGAACAGATGTACCTAATTGATATACATAGAGCATTCCATCCATAAGAAACAAAACACACATTCTTTTCAAGTGTACATGGAACATTTTCCAGGACAGATCACATGCTAGGCAACAAAAGAAGCCTTGGTAAATTTTAAGAAAATTGAAATCATATCAAGCACCTTTCCTGACCACAACACTATGAGAATAGAAATCAATTCCAGGAAAACACTGCAAAAAACACAAACACATGTAGGCTAAACAATATGCTACTAAACAACCAATGGATCACTGAAGAAATCAAAGAGGATATAAAAAAAAATGCCTAGAGACAAATAAAACTGAAGACTCAATGATGCAAAACATATAGGATGTAGCAAAAGCAGTTCTAAAAGGGAAGTTTATAGCAATAAAGCTTACCTCAGGAAATAAGAAAAATCTCAAAAAAAACACACAAACCTAACGTAACTCCTAAAGGAACTAGAGAAAGAAGAACAACCAAAACCCAATGAAATAAATCAAAAAGATAAGAGCAGAAATGAATGGAATAGACACTAAAATAACAATATAAAAGATTCATGGGAGGAACCAAGATGGTAGAGTAGAAGGACGTGCTCGAACTCCCTCTTGCGAGAACACCAGAATCACAACTAGCTGCTGGACAATCATTGACAGGAAGACACTGGAACTCACCAAAAAACATACCCCACATCCAAAGGCAAAGGAGAAGCCACAATGAGATAGTAGGAGGGGCACATTCACAGTAAAATCAAATCCCATAACTGCTGGGTGGGTGACTCACAGACTGGTAAACACTTATAACACAGAAGTCCACCTACTGGAATGAAGGTTCTGAGCCCACGTCAGGTTTCCTGACATGGGGGTCCGGCAAAGGGAGGAGGAATTCCTAGAGAATCAGACTTTGAAGCCTAGTGGGAATTGATTGCAGGACTTCGATGGGACGGGGGGAAACAGAGACTCCACTCCTGGAGGGCACACACAAAGTAGTGTGTGCATCGGGACCCAGGGGAAGGAGCAGTGACCCCAGGGGAGACTGAACCAGACCTACCTGCTATTGTTGGAGGGTCTCCTGCAGAGGTGGGGGGTGGCTCTGTTTCACCGTGGGGACAAGGACACCGGCAGCAGAAGTTCTGAGAAGTACTCCTTGGCGTGAGCCCTCCCAGAGTCCACCATTAGCCCCACCAAAGAGCCCAGGCAGGCTCCAGTGTTGGGTTGCCTCAGGCCAAACAACCAACAGGGAGGGAGCCCAGCCCTACCCATCAACAGTCAAGCAGATTAAAGTTTTACTGAGCTCTGCCCACCAGAGCAAGAGTCAGCTCTACCCACCACCAGTCCTTTCCATCAAGCCTCTTAGATAGCCTCATCCATCAGAGGGCAGAAAGCAGAAGCAAGAACTACAGTGCTGCAGCTTGTGGAACAAAAACCACATTCACAAAAAGATAGATAAGATGAAAGGCAGAGGTCTATAAACCAGATGAAGGAACAAGATAAAACCACAGAAAAGCAACTAAATGAAGTGGACATAGGCAACCTTCCAGAAAAAGAATTCAGAATAATGATAGTGAAGATGATCCAGGACCTCGGAAAAAGAATGGAGGCAAAGATCGAAAAGATGCAAGAAATGTTTAACAAAGACCTAGAAGAATTAAAGAACAAGCAAACAGAGATGACCAATACAATAACTGAAATGAAAACTACACTAGAAGGAATCAATAGCAGAATAACTGAGGCAGAAGAACGGATAAGTGACCTGGAAGACAGAATGGTGGAATTCACTGCTGCAGAACAGAATGAAGAAAAAAGAACGAAAAGAAATAGAGACAGCCTAAGAGACCCCTGGGACAACATTAAACGCAACAACATTCGCATTATAGGGGTCCCAGAAGGAGAAGAGAGAGAGAAAGGACCAGAGAAAATATTTGAAGAGATTATAGTCGAAAACTTCCCTAACATGGGAAAGGAAAGGGCCACCCAAGTCCAGGAAGCGCAGTGAGTCCCATACAGGATAAACACAAGGAGAAACACACCATGACACATAGTAACCAAATTGGCAAAAATTAAAGACAAAGAAAAATTATTGAAAGCAGCAAGGGAAAAATGATAAATAACATACAAGGGAACTCCCATAAGGTTAACAGCTGATTTCTCAGCAGAAAATCTACAAGCCAGGAGGGAGTGGCATGATATACTTAAAGTGATGAAAGGGAAGAACCTACAACCAAGATTACTCTACCCGGCATGGATCCCATTCAGATTCGATGGAGAAATGAAAAGCTTTACAGACAAGCAAAGGCTAAGAGAATTCAGCATCACCAAACCAGCTCTACAACAAATGCTAAAGGAAGTTCTCTAAGTGGGAAACACAAGAGAAAAAAAGGACCCACAAAAACAAACCCAAAGCAATTAAGAAAATGGCCATAGGAACATACATATTGATAATTATCTTAAATGTGAATGGATTAAATGCTCCAACCAAAAGACACAGGCTTGATGAATGGATACAAAAACAAGATCCATATATATGCTATCTACAAGAGACCCACTTCAGACCTAGGGACACATACAGACTGAAAGTGAGGGGATGGAAAAAGATTTTCCATGCAAATGGAAATCAAAAGAAAGCTGGAGTAGCTATACTCATATCAGATAAAATAGACTTTAAAATAAAGAATGTTACAAGAGATAAGGAAGGACACTACATAATGATCAAGGGATCAATCCAAGAAGAAGATATAACAATTATACATATATATATGCACCCAACATAGGAGAACCTCAATACATAGGGCAACTGCTAACAGCTCTGAAAAAGGAAATCGACAGCAACACAATAATAGTGGGAGACTTTTACACCTCACTTACACCAATGCACAGATCATCCAAAAGGAAATAAATAAGGAATCAGAAGCTTTAAATGCCACAAGAGACCAGATAGATTTAATTGATATGTATAGGACATTCCATCCAAAAGCAGCAGATTACACTTTCTTCTCAAGTGCACACGGAACATTCCCCAGGATAGATCACATCTTGGGTCACAAATCAAGCCTCAGTAAATTTAAGAAAATTGAAATCATATCAAGCATCTTTTCTAACCACAATGCTAAGAGATTAGAAATGAATTACAGGGAAAAAATCGTGAAAAACACAAAACACATGCAGGGTAAACAATACATTACAAAATAACCAAGAGATCACTGAAGAAAACAAAGAGGAAATCAAAAAATAACTAGAGACAAATGACAATGAAAACACGATGATCAAATATCTATGGGATGCAGCAAAAGCAGTTCTAAGAGGGAAGTTTATACCTATACAAGCCTACCTCAAAAACAAGAAAAATCTCAAGTAAACAATCTAACCTTACACCTAAAGGAACTAGAGAAAGAAGAACAAACAAAACCCAAAGTTAGCAGAAGGAAACAAATCATAAAGATCAGAGCAGAAATAAATGAAATAGAAACAAAGAAAACAATAGCAAAGATCAATAAAACTAAAAGCTGGTTCTTTGAGAAGATAAACAAAATTGATAAACCATTAACCAGACTCATCAAGAAAAAGAGGGAGCGGGCTCAAATGAATAAAATTAGAAATTAAAAACAAGTAACAACAGACATCACAGAAATACAAAGCATCCTAAGAGACTACTACAAGAAACTCTATGCTAATAAAATGGACAACCTGGAAGAAACGGACAAATTCTTAGAAAGGTATAACCTTCCGAAACTGAACCAGGAATAAACAGAAAATATGACCAGACCAATCACAAGTAATGAAATTGAAACTGTGGTTAAAAATCTTCCAACAAACAAAAGTCCAGGACCAGATGGCTTCACAGGTGAATTCTATCAAACATTTAGAGAAGAGCTAACACCCATCCTTCTCAAACCCTTCCAAAAAATTGCGGAGAAAGGAACACTCCCAAACTCATTCTATGAGGCCACCATCACCCTGATACCAAAACCAGATAAAGACACTACAAAGAAGGAAAATTACAAACCAATATCACTGATGAATACAGATGCAAAAACCCTCAACAAAATACTAGCAAACAGAATCCAACAACACATTAAAAGGATCATACACCAAAATCAATTGGGATTTATCCCAGGGTGCAAGCATTCTTCAATATGCGCAAATTAATCAATATGATACACCATATTAACAAATTGAAGAAGAAAAACCATACGATCATCTCAATAGATGCAGAAAAAGCTTTTGACAAAATTCAACACCCATTTAGGATAAAAACTCTCCAGAAAGTGGTCATAGAGGGAACATACTTCAACATAATAAAGGCCATATACGACAAACCCACAGGAAACATCATTCTCAATAGTGAAAAACTGCAAGCATTTCCTCTAAGATCAAGAATGAGACAAGGATGTCCACTCTCACCACTATTATTCAACATAGTTTTAGAAGTCCTAGCCACGGCAATCAGAGAAGAAAAAGAAATAAAAGGAATACAAACTGGAAAAGAAGAAGTAAAACTGTCACTGTTTGCAGATGACATGATACTATACATAGACAATCCTAAAAATGCCACCAGAAAACTACCAGAGCTAATCAATGAATTTGGTAAAGTTGCAGGATACAAAATTAATGCACAGAAATCTCTTGCATTCCTATACACTAATGATGAAAAATCTGAAAAAGAAGTTATGGAAACACTCCCATTTACCATTGCAACAAAAAGAATAATGTACCTAGGAATAAACCTACCTAGAGAGACAAAGACCTGTATGCAGAAAACTATAAGACACTGATGAAAGAAATTAAAGATAGTACCAACAGATGGAGAGATATACCATGTTCTTGGATTGGAAGAATCAACATTGTGAAAATGACTATACTACCCAAAGCAATCTACAGATTCAATGCAATCCCTATCAAATTACCAATGGCATTTTTTATGGAACTAGAACAAATCATCTTAAATTTGTATGGAGACACCAAAGACCCCAAATAGCCAAAGCAGTCTTGAGGGAAAAAAAACGGAGTTGGAAGAATCAGACTCCCTGACTTCAGAGTATACTACAAAGCTACAGTAATAAAGACAATATGGTACTGGCACAAAAACAGAATCACAGATCAATGGAACAAGATAGAAAGCCCAGGGATAAACCCATGCACCTATGGTCAACTAATCTATGACAAAGGAGGCAAAGATATACAATGGAGAAAAGATAGTCTCTTCAATAAGTGGTGTTGGGAAAACTGGACAGCTACATGTAAAAGAATGAAATTAGAACACTCACTAACACCATACGGAAAAATAAACTCAAAATGGAATAAAAACCTAAATGTAAGACCAGACACTATAAAACTCTTAGAGGAAAACATAGGAAGAACACTCTTTGACATAAACCACAGCAAGATCTTTTTTAATCTACCTCCTAGGGGAGGATTAAACAAGATGGTGGAGTAGAAGGACGTGCTCTCACTCCCTCTTGCAAGAGCACCAGAATCACAACTGGCTGCTGGACAATCATTGACAGGAAGACCCTGGACTTCACCAAGGAGGATACCCCACGTCCAAGGACAGAGGAGAAGCCACAGTGAGACGGTAGGAGGGGCACAAACAGAGTAAAATCTAATCCCATAACTGCTGGGTGGGTGACTCACAGACTGGCGAACACTTATACCACAGAAGTCCACCCACTGGAGTGAAGGTTCTGAGCCCCACGTCAGGCTTCCCAACCTGGGTGTCCGGCAACGGGAGGAGGAATTCCTAGAGAAACAGACTTTGAAGCCTAGTGGGAATTGATTGCAGGACTTCGACAGGACTGGGGGAAACAGAGACCGCACTCTTGGAGGGCACACACAAAGTAGTGTGCACATCGGGACCCAGGGGAAGGAGCAGTGACCCCAGGGGAAACTGAACCAGACCTACCTGCTATTGTTGGAGGGTCTCCTGCAGAGGCGGGGGGTGGCTCTGTTTCACTGTGGGGACAAGGACTCTGGCAGCGGAGGTTCTGGAATTGCTCCTTGGCGTGAGCCCTCCCAGAGTCTGCCATTAACCCCACCAAAGAGCCCAGGTAGGCTCCAGTGTTGGGTTGCCTCAGGCAAAACAACCAACAGGGAGGGAACCCAGCCCCACCCATCAACAGTCAAGTGGATTAAAGTTTTACTGAGCTCTGACCGCCACAGCAACAGTCAGCTCTACCCACCACCAGAGCCTCCCATCAAGCCTCTTAGATAGCCTCAACCACCAGAGGGCAGAGAGCAGAAGCAAGAAAAACTACAATCCTGCAGCCTGTGGACCAAAAACCACAGTTACAGAAAGATGGACAAGATGAAAAGGCAGAGGGCTATGTACCAGATGAAGGAACAAGAAAAAACCCCAGAAAAACAACTAAATGAAGTGGAGATAGGCAACCTTCCAGAAAAAGAATTCAGAAAAATGATAGTGAAGATGATCCAGGACCTCAGAATAAGAATGGAGGCAAAGATTGAGAAGATGCAAGAAATGATTAACAAAGACCTAGAAGAATTAAAGAACAAACAAACAGAGATGACCAATACAATAACTGAAATGAAAACTACACTAGAAGGAATCAATAGCAGAATAACTGAGGCAGAAGAACGGATAAGTGACCTGGAAGACAGAATGGTGGAATTCACTGCTGTGGAACAGAATAAAGAAAAAAGAATGAAAAGAAATGAAGACAGCCTAAGAGACCTCTGGGACAACAAAAAACGCAACAACATTCGCATTATAGGGGTCCCAGAAGGAGAAGAGAGAGAGAAAGGACCAGAGAAAATATTTGAAGAGATTATAGTCGAAAACTTCCCTAACATGGGAAAGGAAATAGCCACCCAAGTCCAGGAAGCGCAGAGAGTCCCATACAGGATAAATCCAAGGAGAAACACACCGAGACACATAGTAATCAAAGTGGCAAAAATTAAAGACAAAGAAAAATTATTGAAAGCAGCAAGGGAAAAATGATAAATAACATACAAGGGAACTCCCATAAGGTTAACAGCTGATTTCCCAGCAGAAACTCTGCAAGCCAGAAGGGAGTGGCATGATATACTTAAAGTGATGAAAGGGAAGAACCTACAACCAAGATTACTCTACCCAGCAAGGATCTCATTTAGATTTGATGGAGAAATCAAAAGCTTTACAGACAAGCAAAAGCTAAGAGAATTCAGCACCACCAAAACAGCTCTATAACAAATGCTAAAGGAACTTCTCTAAGTGGGAAACACAAGAGAAGAAAAGGACCTACAAAAACAAACCCAAAACAATTAAGAAAATGGTCATAGGAACATACATATCGATAATTACCTTAAACGTGAATGGATTAAATGCCCCAACCAAAAGACATAGACTGGCTGAATGGATACAAAAACAAGACCCATATATATGCTGTCTACAAGAGACCCACTTTGGACCTAGGGACACATACAGACTGAAAGTGAGGGGATGGAAAAAGATATTCCATGCAAATGGAAATCAAAAGAAAGCTGGAGTAGCTATACTCATATCAGATAAAATAGACTTTAAAATAAAGAATGTTACAAGAGACAAGGAAGGACACTACATAATGATCAATGGATCAATCCAAGAAGAAGATATAACAATTATAAATATATATGCACCCAATATAGGAGCACATCAATACATAAGGCAGCTGCTAACAGCTATAAAAGAGGAAATTGACAGTAACACAATCACAGTGGAGGACTTTAACACCTCACTTACACCAATGGACAGATCATCCAAAATGAAAATAAATAAGGAAAGAGAAGCTTTAAATGACACAATAGACCAGATAGATTTAATTGATATATATAGGACATTCCATCCAAAAACAGCAGATTACACTTTCTTCTCAAGTGCACACGGAACATTCCCCAGGATAGATCACATCTTGGGTCACAAATCAAGCCTCAGTAAATTTAAGAAAATTGAAATCATATCAAGCATCTTTTCTGACCACAACGCTATGAGATTAGAAATGAATTACAGGGAAAAAAACGTAAAAAAGACAAACACATGGAGGCTAAACAATACGTTACTAAATAACCAAGAGATCACTGAAGAAATCAAAGAGGAAATCAAAAAATACCTAGAGACAAATGACAATGAAAACATGACGACCCACAACCTATGGGATGCAGCGAAAGCAGTTCTAAGAGGGAAGTTTATAGCTACACAAGCCTACCTAAAGAAACAAGAAAAATCTCAAGTAAACAATCTCGCCTTACACCTAAAGAAACTAGAGAAAGAAGAACAAACAAAACCCAAAGTTAGCAGAAGGAAAGACATCATAAAGATCACAGCAGAAATAAATGAAATAGAAACAAAGAAAACAATAGCAAAGATCAATAAAACTAAAAGTTGGTTCTTTGAGAAGATAAACAAAATTGATAAGCCATTAGCCAGACTCATCAAGAAAAAGAGGGAGAGGACTCAAATCAATAAAATCAGAAATGAAAAAGGAGAAGTTACAACAGACACCACAGAAATACAAAGCATCCTAAGAGACTACTACAAGCAACTTTATGCCAATAAAATGGACAACCTGGAAGAAATGGACCATTTTTTAGAAAGGTATAACCTTCCAAGACTGAACCAGGAAGAAACAGAAAATATGAACAGACCAATCACAAGTAATGAAATTGAAACTGTGATTAAAAATCTTCCAACAAACAAAAGTCCAGGACCAGATGGCTTCACAGGTGAATTCTATCAAACATTTAGAGAAGAGCTAACACCTATCCTTCTCAAACTCTTCCAAAAAATTGCAGAGGAAGGAACAGTCCCAAACTCATTCTATGAGGCCACCATCACCCTGGTACCAAAACCAGATAAAGACACTACAAAAAAAGAAAATTTCAGACCAATATCACTGATGAATATAGATGCAAAAATCCTCAACAAAATACTAGCAAACAGAATCCAACAACACATTAAAAGGATCATACACCACGATCAAGTGGGATTTATCCCAGGGATGCAAGGATTCTTCAATATACGCAAATCAATCAATGTGATACACCATATTAACAAATTGAAGAAGAAAAACCATATGATCATCTCAATAGATGCAGAAAAAGCTTTTGACAAAATTCAACACCCATTTATGATAAAAACTCTCCAGAAAGTGGGCATAGAGGGAACCTACCTCAACATAATAAAGGCCATATATGACAAACCCACAGCAAACATCATTCTCAATGGTGAAAAACTGAAAGCATTTCCTCTAAGATCAGGAACGAGACAAGGATGTCCACTCTCACCACTATTATTCAACATAGTTCTGGAAGTCCTAGCCACGGCAATCAGAGAAGAAAAAGAAATAAAAGGAATACAAATTGGAAAAGAAGAAGTAAAACTGTCACTGTTTGCGGATGACATGATACTATACATAGAGAATCCTAAAACTGCCACCAGAAAACTGCTAGAGCTAATTAATGAATATGCTAAAGTTGCAGGATACAAAAGTAATGCACAGAAATCTCTTGCATTCCTATACACTAATGATGAAAAATCTGAAAGAGAAATTAAGGAAACACTCCCATTTACCATTGCAACAAAAAGAATAAAATACCTAGGAATAAACCTACCTAGGGAGACAAAAGACCTGTATGCAGAAAACTATAAGACACTGATGAAAGAAATTAAAGATGATACCAACAGATGGAGAGATATACCATGTTCTTGGATTGGAAGAATCAACATTGTGAAAATGACTATACTACCCAAAGCAATCTACAGATTCAATGCAATCCCTATCAAATTACCAATGGCATTTTTTACGGAGCTAGAACAAATCATCTTAAAATTTGTATGGAGACACCAAAGACCCCGAATAGCCAAAGCAGTCTTGAGGGAAAAAAATGGAACTGGAGGAATCAGACTCCCTGACTTCAGACTATACTACAAAGCTACCGTAATCAAGACAATATGGTACTGGCACAAAAACAGAAACATAGATCAATGGAACAAGATAGAAAGCCCAGAGATTAACCCACGCACGTATGGTCAACTAATCTATGACAAAGGAGGCAAAGATATACAATGGAGAAAAGACAGTCTCTTCAGTAAGTGGTGCTGGGAAAACTGGACAGCTACATGTAAAAGAATGAAATTAGAACACTCCCTAACACCATACACAAAAATAAACTCAAAATGGATTAGAGACCTAAATATAAGACTGGACACTATAAAACTCTTAGAGGAAAACATAGGAAGAACACTCTTTGACATAAATCACAGCAAGATCTTTTTTGATCCACCTCCTAGAGTAATGGAAATAAAAACAAAAATAAACAAATGGGACCTAATGAAACTTCAAAGCTTTTGCACAGGAAAGGAAACCATAAACAAGACGAAAAGACAACCCTCAGAATGGGAGAAAATATTTGCAAACGAATCAACGGACAAAGGATTAATCTCCAAAATATATAAACAGCTCATTCAGCTCAATATTAAAGAAACAAACACCCCAATCCAAAAATGGGCAGAAGACCTAAATAGACATTTCTCCAAAGAAGACATACAGACGGCCACGAAGCACATGAAAAGATGCTCAACATCACTAATTATTAGAGAAATGCAAATCAAAAGTACAATGAGGTATCACCTCACTCCTGTTAGAATGGGCATCATCAGAAAATCTACAAACAACAAATGCTGGAGAGGGTGTGGAGAAAAGGGAACCCTCTTGCACTGTTGGTGGGAATGTAAATTGATACAGCCACTATGGAGAACAATATGGGGGTTCCTTAAAAAACTAAAAATAGAATTACCATATGACCCAGCAATCCCACTACTGGGCATATACCCAGAGAAAACCGTAATTCAAAAAGACACGTGCACCTGAATGTTCATTGCAGCACTATTTACAATAGCCAGGTCATGGATCAACCTAAATGCCCATCAACAGATGAATGGATAAAGAAGTTGTGGTACATATATACAATGGAATATTACTCAGCCATAAAAAGGAACGAAATTGAGTCATTTGTTGAGAAGTGGATGGATCTAGAGACTGTCATACAGAGTGAAGTAAGTCAGAAAGAGAAAAACAAATATCCTATATTAATGCATGTATGTGGAACCTAGAAAAATGGTACAGATGAGCCAGTTTGGAGGGCAGAAGTTGAGACACAGATGTAGAGAATGGACATATGGACACCAAGGGGGGAAAACTGCGGTGGGGTGGGGATGGTGGTGTGCTGAACTGGGCGATTGGGATTGACATGTATACACTGATGTGTATAAAATTGATGCCTAATAAGAACCTGCAGTATAAAAAAACAAACAAACAAAACAACTAATACTAAACTTTCATTGGGTTATTTGTATGGAAATATGTTAATATAAATGTTTCAGACATTACATGAAATTTCTAAAAATCTTATATTTGTATTTGTATGGAAATATGTATGGAAATATGTTAATATAAATGTTTCAGACATTATATGGAATTTCTAAAAATCTTATATTTGTATTTGTATGGAAATATGTATGGATATATGTTAATATAAATGTTTCAGACATTACATGAAATTTCTAAAAAAAAAAAATCTACCTCCTAGAGTAATGGAAATAGAAACAAAAATAAACAAATGGGACCTACTGAAACTTCAAAGCTTTTGCACAGCAAAGGAAACCATGAACAAGACGAAAAGACAACCCTCAGAATGGGAGAAAATATTTGCAAATTAATCAATGGACAAAGGATTAATCTCCAAAATATATAAACAGCTCATGCAGCTCAATATTAAAAAACAAGCAACTCAATCCAAAAATGGGCAGAAGACCTAAATAGACATTTCTCCAAAGAAGACATACAGATGGCCAAGAAGCACATGAAAAGCTGCTCAACATCACTAATTATTAGAGAAATGCAAATCAAAACTACAATGAGGTATCACCTCACACCAGTTAGAATGGGCATCATCAGAAAATCTACAAACAACAAATGCTGGAGAGGGTGTAGAGAAAAGGGAACCCTCTTGCACTGTTGGTGGGAATGTAAATTGATACAGCCACTATGGAGAACAGTATGGAGGTTCCTGAAAAAACTAAAAATAGAATTACCATATGATCCAGCAATCCCACTACTGGGCATATACCCATAGAAAACCATAATTCAAAAAGACACATGCACCCCAATGTTCATTGCAGCACTATTACAATGGCCAGGTGATGGAAGCAACCTAAATGCCCATCGACAGACGAATGGATAAAGACGATGTGGTACATATATTCAATGGAATATTACTCAGCCATAAAAAGGAACGAAACTGAGTCATTTGTTGATACATGGATGGATCTAGAGACTGTCATACAGAGTGAAGTAAGTCAGAAAGAGAAAAACAAATATCGTATATTAACACATGTATTTGGAACCTAGAAAAATGGTACAGATGAACCGTTTTGCAGGGCAGAAGTTGAGACACAGATGTAGAGAACAAACGTATGGACACCAATGGGGGAGAACCGCAGTGTGTTGGGGATGGTGGTGTGCTGAATTGGGCAATTGGGATTGACATATTTACACTGATGTGTATAAAATTGGTGACTAATAAGAACCTGCATATAAAAAAAACAAACAAAAAAACAACTAATACTAAACTTTCTTTGGGTTATTTGTATGGAAATATGTTAATAGAAATGTTTCAGACATTACATGAAATTTCTAAAAATCTTATATGTTCTAGTGTAATGTTATAAGTCATAATTCTAGTTATTACTTTAAAATGTATATCTCAGAAATAACTAAAAAAAAAGATTCAGAAAACAGCTGGTTCTTTGAAAAGATAAACAAATTTATAAAACTTTCTCCAGACTCATCAAGCAAAAGGGGAGACAACCCAAATCAACAAAATCAGAAATGAAAAATAAATTGCAAATGACAGCACAGAAATTCAAGGGATCATAAGAGACTACTATGAACAACTATATGCCAATAAAATGGACAACCTAGAAGAAATGGACATTCTTAGAAAGGTATAATATACCAAACTGAACCAGGAAGAAATAGAAAATATGAACAGACTAATTACCAGTAGTGAAACTGAACTAGTAATTTAAAAACTCCCAACAAACAAAGGTCTAGGAACAGATGGCTTCACAGGCGACTTCTACAAACATTTAGAGAATAGTTAACATCTATGCTTTGCAAACTACTACAAAAAATGGCCGAAGAAGAATCACTTGAAAACTCATTCTATGAGGCCATCACCCTGATACCAAAACCAGAAAAAGATATCACACAAAAAAAAGAAATTACAGGCCGATATCACTGATGAACATAGATGCAAAAATCCTCAACAAAATACTAGCAAACTGAATACACAATATATTAAAAGGGCCATACACCATGATCAAGTGAGATTTATCTCAGGGATGCAAGGATTTCTCCATATCTGGAAATCAATCAATGTGATATATGACATTAACAAATTGATGAATAAAAAACATATAATCACTTCAATAGATGCAGAAAAGATTTTGATAAAATTCAACATCTATTTATAAAAAATAATAATAATACTCTCCAGAAAGTGGGCATAGAGGGAACATACTTCTGCATAATAAGGGCCATATATGACAAACCCACAACTACCGTCATACTTAATGGTGAAAGCATTTTCTTTAAGATCAGGAACAAGACAAGGATGCCCACTCCTGCCATTTTTATACAAAATAATTTTGGAAGGCCTAGCCACAGGAATCAGAGAAGAAAAAGAAATAAAAAGAATCCAAATTGGAAAGGAAGAATTATATATGACATAAATAGTATCAGGTCATGTTTGCATATGACACAATATTATACATAGAAAATCCTAAATATGTCACCAGAAAAATACTACAGCTCATCAAAGAATTCAGTAAAGTTGCATGATACAAAATTAATATACAAAAATCTGTTTCATTTCTATACACTAACAATGAACTCTCCAAAAGAGAAATTAAGGAAACAATCTCATTTACCATCACATCAAAAAGAATCCAATATCTCAGAATAAACCTACTTTACGAGATAAAAGACCTGTGCTCAGAAAATTATAGGACACTGATGAAAGAGATTGAATATGGTACAAACAGATGGAAAGATATGTTCTTGATAGGAAGAATCAGTATTGTTAAAATGACCATGCTAACCAAGGCAATTTGCAGATTCAATGCAATACCTATCAAAATACCAATGACATTTTTTATTTTGGCTGCATTGGGTCTTCGTTTGCTGCATGTGGGTTTTCTCTAGTTGTGGTGAGTGGAGGCTACTCTTTGTTACAGTGCACAGGCTTCTCATTGTGGTGACTTCTCTTGTTGTGGACCATGGGCTCTAGGTGCACGGGCTTCAGTAGTTGCAGCTCACAGGCTCTAGGGTGCATGAGCTTCAGTAGTTGTGGCATGTGGCATCAGTAGTTGTGGCTTGTGGGCTCTAGAGTGCAGGCTCAGTAGTTGTGGTGCATGGGCTTAGTTGCTCCACGGCATGTGGGATCTTCCCAGACTAAGGATCAAACCCATGTCCCCTGCATTGGCAGGCAGATTCTTAACCATTGCACCAACAGGGAATTCCGACCAATGGCATTTTTCACAGAACTAGAGCAAATAATTTAAAATATGTATGTTAACACAAAAGACTCCGAACAGCCAAAACAGTCTTGAGAAAGAAGAACAGAGGTTCAGAAGTCATGGTCCCTGACTTCACACTGTACTACAAAGTTACAGTCATCAAAACAGTATGGTACTGCCACAGAAAGAGACACATAAATCACTGGAACAGAATTGAGAGCACAGAAATAAACCCACACATCTATGGTCAATTAACCTATGACAAAGGGGGCAAGAATATGCAATGGAGAAAACAGTCTCTTCTTCAATGAGTGGTGCTGGGAAAATTGGACAGCTACTTGTAAAAGAATGAAATTAGAACATTCTCTAACACCATATACAAAAATAAACTCAAATTGGATTAAATACCTAAGTATAAGACCATATGTTATAAAACTCATAGAGGAAAACATAGAACACTCATTAACATAAATTGCAGCAATACTTTTTTTAATCCCTCTCCTAAAGCAAAGGAAAGAAAAGCCAATGTAAACAAATGGGACCTAATTAAACTTAAAAGGTTTTACACAGCAAAGGAAAACAATCAACAAAAATAAAAGATGACATACTGAGTAGAAGAAGGTATTTGTAAATGATATTACCTGTAAAGGGTTAATATCCAACATATATGAACAGCTCATACAACTCAACATCAAAAAAACAAACTCCCCAATTCAAAATTGGGCAGAACTAAATAGACATTTTTCCAAAGAGGAAATGCAGATGGCCAAAATGCACATGGAAGGATACTCAACATCTCTAATCATCAGGGAAATGCAAATCAAAACTACAATGAGATATCACCTCACCTCTGTCAGAATGGCTACCAACAAAAAGAACGCAAATAAAAAATGTTGGTGAGAATTTTGAGAAAAGGGAACACTTGTACACTGTGGTGGGAATGTAAATTGGTGGAGCCACTATGAAAAACAGTATGGAGGTTTCTCAGAAAACTAAAAATAAAACTACAATATGACCCAGCACTTCCACTCCTGGGTATTTATCTATAAAAACAAAAACACTAATTTGAAAAGATACATGCACTCCAATGTTCATAGAAGAATTATTTACAATTCCCAAGATGTGGAAACAACCTAAGTGTCCACTGTACATATATATACAATAGAATACTACTCAGCCATTAAAAAGAATAAAATTTTGCAACTTGCAGCAACATGGATGGATTTGGAGGTTATTAAGCTCAGTGAAATAAGTCAGAGAAATACAAATGCTGTATGATATCACTTATATGTGGAATCTTAAAATTGCAGCAAACTATTGATTATAACAAAAAAGAAGAAGACTCACAGATATAAAGAACAAATTAGTGGTTACCGGTGTGGGGAAGAAAGAAAGGAGGGGTAAATAGGGGTAGGGGAGTAAGATATACAAAATATTTGTAATAAAACAAACTAGAATGATATATTGTACAGCATGGGGAATATAGCCAATATATTTAATAACTATAAGTGGAGTATAATCTTTAAAAATTGTGAATCACTCTGTTGCAACCCTGTAACTTATATAGTATTGTGCAGCAACTATACTTCAATTAAAAAACTACAAAAGTATTTTACACACTAGCAATAAACAATTTAAAAATAAAATTAAGAAAGAAATTTCAGTTACGGTAGCATAAAAATAGAATAAAATTCTTAGGAAAAAATTAAAAGAAGTGCAAGTCTTGTATACTAAAAACTATAAATTTCATCAAAAGAAATTAAATGTCTAAATTAATGAAAAGTTATTCTACATTCATGATTGGAAGATATTGAAGTATAGTTGCTGTGTATATACTAAACAACTAATTTGAAGTGCATGAAGCAAAAATGAATAAATTCAAGAGAGAAAGGGACAACTTCACAAATATGGTTGGAGATCTCCATACCATCTCTCAACAACTAATATGATAATTGGATATAATTTTAGCAAAGATAAAGGAGAAGTAAACAGTACCACCAATCAACAGGATCTAAGTGACATAATTAGAATGTTCCACCCAATAATAACAGAACATACATTATTGTCAAGCACCAAAAAGTCATGTTCCAAGGTAAATTAGACCATGGACCATAAAGCAAGCCTCAATCAACAGAAAAATTTTGAGTTCATATATAGTGTATTTTTGATCATAATGGAATCAAACTAGAAATCGGTAAGAGGAAGATATCAGGAAAATCTGCAAACAACTGAAAACTAAATAATATCCTTCCAAATAATCTGTGGATCAAAGAGTAAGTCTGAAGGAAAATAAAAATATACATTGAACTAAATAAAAATGAAATAAACATCAACATATGTGGGATACACAGCTAAAGCACTGATGAAATGGAAATTTATAGCATTGCATCCCCACATTAGAAAAGAGGTAAATTCTAAAATTAAATATCTACACTCCCACCTCAAGAAATTAGAAAAAGAAGAGCAAAATAAACTGTAAGCAAGTGGAAGTAAGGGAATAGTAGAGATAACAGAAGAAATTGATTAAATTGAAAAGAGAAAAACAATAAAGCAAATCAATGAAATAAAAATCTGGTTCTCTGGAAAGTTTAATACAATTTAGAAATATCAAACAAGACCAACAAAGAAAGAAAAATAAAAGATAAAAATCAGCAATATCTCAAAAGAAACAGAGGATATCACTAAAGGACATGCAAATATCAAAGAATAATAAGAAAATACTACAAATACCTCTACATATAAGTTTGATATCATATGAAAAAATGGAACAATTTCTTAAAAATCATAAACAACCACAACTCAATATGAAATTTAAAAATTGAGTAGCCTATATAACTAAGAAGGAAACTGAATTCATTATTCAAATAATCTTGAAAATGTAATCTCCAGGTTTGAATTGTTTCACAGGAGAATTCTACCACACTTTTAAGGAATTAACATCAATTCTGCACAAGCTGTCAGAAAGTAGACATGGAAATACCTCCCAAATCCTCTTAGGAAAACAGTATTATTCTGATATCAAAACCAAAGATTGTTAGAATGAAAGAAAGAGAAAGAAAGAAAGAAAGAAAGAAAGAAAGAAAGAAAGAAAGAAAGAAAGAAAGAAAGAAAGAAAGAAAGAAAGAAAGGCTACTATAGACCAATATCCCTAGTGAACATAGATGCAAAAATCTTAAAATATTAGCGAATAGAATTCAGCAATATATAAAAAAGGAGTACAAACCAAGACTAAGTGATTTTCCCCCCCAGGAATGCAAGGCTGAATTTATATTCAAAAATCAATTAATCTATCCATTATAAGCTAAAGAAAGATTACATAATCAAATTAATTAATGCAAAATGAGTATTTGGAAAATTTAATATCCATTCAGAGTATAAACCTCTAAAAACTGGAATTAGATGGGAACTTCCTCAACTTGATAAAAAGTATTTACAAAAAAATGTACAGCTAGCATCATACATAATGGTGAAAACTGAACGTTCCCCCCCAGCCCATGACCCCAATACTGGGAACAGGACAAAGATGCCTAATCTCATTGCTTAACATAATAGTTTTTAAAAACGTAATGCTACTTTTACAATAATACTGGAAGTTCTAGCCAGTGCAATGAGGAAAAAAAATGTAGAAGATAAACAGATCTGGAGTACCCTATTTGTAGATGACATTCTAGTCTATGTAGAAAATCCCAAAGAATCTACCAAAAAATCTCACAGAATCATTAGGCAAGTTCAGCAAATTCACAGGATACAAAGATGAGGGAGTGACATCATCAGGATCAAGGAGTAGATGACCCTAGCTTCTGTCTCCCCACAAAAATCAACAATTAGACAGCTATCTATGAACAAAACAGCTATGGGAGAGCTCTTGAGTCCATTTAAGAAACTTCAGCAACTCAGTGGTACTAAAGAACTGGAGATTACCACACAAAAAAGGAAAAAGAGCTTTATTTTTTCTGCATCACTCATTCTGCAAGTTGGAATTGCTCAGCATCATAAAGGAACTCCCCAGCAAGAAAGAGTTCCCCTCATCAAGAAGAAGGAGAATGTGAGTGACAAGCTTCCACAGATTTTGGCACACAACACATTATCTGTTTCAATTTCACCCCATCCTGAGACCAGCAAAACCGAGGCTTATGGAGATGGCTAGGAACAAAGAAAAAAAGAAGGGGCTACCAATATCAGCTATGCAGCTGGGCATGACTATAGTTCTCAGTGACCTTCTCTGTAGAAATCCTAGCAGCTTTGCCATTGAAGAAACCAGTGACCACCACAGCCACCTCAGACCCCCCTGCAGATTTCACTGGCTTTTACCACACAGGTATTTGCATTCACTGATGCCAGTCAACTGAGTCCCTCCTCACTTCCTCTCCTACCCTACCTCTACCAGAGTCCCAGGAACTGCACTAGAAGCCAACCCAGGTCTCTGTAGCTGTGAGAGTGAAACATTCCAGGCTTGACAGCCCACAGCTGACCTCCACCCTGCGTGAGCTCAGAGCTAGCCCCTCCAGATTTCCACATACATGCCTCCCAGCCATATACAGACCCAGGGGGAGACTGTGCAGCCACTAGAGAGCACACCAACAGCCAGGGCTTCCACAGATGCTGTGGACCCAGTTCAGGCCCTGTCTTCTGTCACTGTCTGTGTCACAGTGTTATCCTGAAGCTAGCCACCCCAACTGTGCATCTATGTACCCCTGACCCAACAATTATCACCAGCCTCCACTGTCATACACCTGTGGCAAGAACCAGCAACCATGATAGTGCATGCTGACATCCAGGGTCCCTGCAGCTGCCAGTTGCACCCAGTTGGCCTTGGCCCTTGCTGCCTGCCCTGGTCCCTGCCACTCCACAAATATCTGCAGAAGGCCCCCACAGCTGACCATGTGCATAATATCAGCTTCAGCCAACACTGCTGCTTGCCTTGGTTCCTAGCCACCTGACCTGAAGGTGCTGCTGAAGACTCCAGCAGCTCTTGCAGCCTCAGCAGACCCCCTGAAGTGCTCACCATGAATCATGCAGTTGATGATGCTGTGGACCCCAACAGCCTGAGCCAATGAGTCACCACCCTTGGACCAGCTCCCATCACACGTTCCTGGACTTGACACCCTGCATCAATAGAACAGTGGTCAAAGCACATTCCAGCATACCTCATGCACAGGTTAAGGTTACTCCTACAGAAGTCAGAACATAAAATCTAGAAGAGGTGACTGTTTTTTTATAAATGCACAGATACATATGCAAGGTTACAAGGGACCATGAAGAATCAGGGAAATATGACTCCACTAAAAGAATACAATAAACTTTCAGTACTTGTTCCAAAGAAATATAGATACAGGAATTGCCCAAAAAAAGAATTCAAAATAATTGTTATAAAGATGTTCAGAGAGCTACAAGAAAACACATATTAACAATTTAACAATATTAAGAAAACAATATAAGAACAAAATGAGAAGTTCAATAGAGAATTGTTTTTACATCTTTATTGGAGTAATTGCTTTACAATGTTGTGTTAGTTTCTGCTGTACAACAAAGTGAATCAGCTATATGTATACATATATCCACATATCCCCTCCCTCTTGCATCTCCCTGGCACCCTCCATATCTCACCGCTCTAGGTCATCACAAAACACTGAATTGATCTCCCTGTGCTATGCAGCAGCTTCCCACTAGCTATCTGTTTTACATTTGGTAGTGTATATATGTCAGTGTTACTCTCTCATTTCATCCCAGCTTCCCGTCCCCACCCCCGTGTCCTCAAGTCCATTCTCTACATCCACGTCTTTATTTCTGCCTTTCCACTAGGTTCATCAATACCATTTTTTTAAGTTCCATATATATGCGTTAGAATATGGTATTTGTTTTTCTTTTTCTGACTTTCTTTACTCTGAATGACAGACTCTAGGCTAATCCACCTCACTACAAATAACTCAATTCCATTCCTTTTTATGGCTGAGTAATATGCCATTGTATATATATGTGCCACAACTTCAAGAAATTTTTAAAAAAAACAGAAATTTTGGAGCTGAAGAATACAATAACTGAACTGAAGAATTCAATAGGGAGCTTCAACTAACAGACTAGAACAATCAGAAAAGCAAATCAGTGAGCTTGAAGACAGCTCATTTGAAATTATCCAGTCAGAGGAGCAAAAGGAAAAAGAATAAAAATAAATTTAAAAGCCTATGGGTCTTATGGGACACCATTAACAAAACAAGTGGAGGATCAGAAGGAGAAGAGAGGGAGAAAGGTGTAAAGAGTTTATTTAAATAAATGATGCCTGAGAACTTCCCAAACCTGAGGACATATATTGGACATCCATGTTTATGAAGCTAATAGGTCACACCAATAGAAAGTAATCTTCTCCAAGACACATTATAATAAAATTGTCTAAAGCTAAAAAGAAAGAGAATATTTTAAAAGCAGCAAGATATATATATATATTTTTTTTCTTGTACATGGAAACTTCTATATAAATACCATCAGACTTTTCAGCAGAAACCTTACAGGCAAGGAAAAAGTGGGAAGTTATATTCAAAGTACTGAAAGAAAATAACTGCCAACCAAGAATATTTTACCCAGCAAAGTTGTCCTTTAGAAATGAATGAAAGGTAAAGACTTTCCCAAACAAACAAAACTGAGGGAGTTTATCACCACTAGGCCTAACTTAGAAGAAATTCCAAAGGAGTTCTTCAAGCTGAAATAAAGGACACTAACTAGTAACATGAAAACATATGAAAATATACAAAATACTAGTAAAGGCAAGTATTTAGTCAGATTCAGAATATTCTAAAATAGTGGTGAGTTATTCACTTAACTCTAGTTAAGTTTAAAAGTCAGAAGTATTAAAATAGATAGCTATATGTATAATAATTTGTTGATGGTTACACAATATAAAGAGATGTAAAGTGTGACATCCAAAATATAAAATATGTAGGGAAACTGAAAGGGTAAATATATTGTATACAATAGAAGTTAAGTTGTTATACACTTAAAATAGACTGTTATAGCTATTAGATGTCTCAAGTAAGCCTCAGGGTAACCACAAAACAAAACCTATTGTAAATACATGTAACATAAAGAAAATGAAATCAAAGTACACCACTACAGAAATTTGTTAATTTACATAGAAAGATGTCAAGAGAGTAAAAAAGGAACAAAGAAACTATAAAACAGTCAGAAAACAATTTAAAAAGTGGCTGCAGTAAGTCCTCCTTCTCTATTAATAATTAATTTAAATGTAGGTGGATTAAATTCTCCAATAAAAAGGCATAGAGTAGCTGAATGGATTAAAAAACAAAACAAGATCCAACTATATGCTGACTACAAAAGACTCATTTCAGATTTAAGAACACACACAGGCTCAAAGTGAAAGGATAGAAAAATAAATCTTATGCAAGTGAAAGGCAAAAGGGAGCAGGAAGAAGGGATAGCTGTACTTATAACAGGCAAAATAGACTTTAAGCCATAAAAGGGAACAAGAGACAAAGAGGATCATTATATAATGATAAAAGGGTCAATTTATCAAAAAGGATATAGCAATTGTAAATATATATCCACCCAACGCTGGGGCATCTAAATATATTACACACATTAACAGCTCTGAAGGGAAAAATTGCAACAATACAGTAATAATAGGGGACTTCAATATCCTGCTTCCAACAATGAATAGATCATCCAGACAGAAAATCAATACCAAAACATTGGGTTTGAATTAAACTTTTCCAAATGGACCTAACAGACATATATAGAACAATCCATCCAGGAAGCAGAATAAACATTCTTCTCAAGCACACACAGGCAACATTCTCCAGGATAGATTATAGTTTAAGCTTGCAATACAAGCCTTGTCAAATGTAAGAAAATTGAAACAAAACATATACAGAATCTCTATGTTGAAGACTAAAAATGCTAAGGAAAGAAATTTAAAAGTATCTAAATAAATGGAGAGATAGACTATTCATGGATCAGAAGAATCAATTAGTAAAAATAACAATTTGCCTAAAATTTATATATTGTTTTAGTGCAATTCCTATAAAAATTCAAGCAACTTTTTTGTAGATATATATAAGACAATTATAAAATTATGGGGAAAGGCAAATAAACTGTAATAGCTAAGACAATTTTGAAAAACAATGAAATGTTAGGAATCAGTGTACCTGATTTCAAGATGTACTATATAGCTACATCAACAAAGACAGTATGATAGTGACAGAGGGATACCTAGAAAAGAATAGAGAAAGAAAAGAGTATTAAAGCAATTAAATGGAGGAAAAATATGGTTTCCATTCTAGGAAAGGATTCTAGAGTAATTAGATATCCGTAGGCAAATTTGAACCTGACTTAAATCTCACATCTTCTAAAAAAATTAATTCAAAATATATCAAAATTTTAAATGTAAAATGAAAACTAAAAATCTTTTTAAAGAACACATAGAAGAAAAATCTTAAGGACCTAGATCTTGATGAATGGTTCTTAGGCATGACACCAAAAATATGATCCATAATTAAAATATCATTAACTTGGACTTCATCAAAATTAAACACTTTTGTGAAACACCCTGTTAAGAGGATAAAAAATAAGCTACCTATTAGGAAAAAATATTTACAATACACATATCTGAAAAAGTATTCATATCTAGCATATGCAAAAATTCACAAAATTCAAAAGTAAAATAACAAACTATCAAATTTAAAAATGGGCAAACAATGTGAAAAGACATTTTACTACAGAGGATGCACTGACATCAAGAAAGAATATGAAAAGATGTTCAAAGTCACTAGCCATCAGGGAAATGCAAATTAAGAACACAATGTGATATCACCACATAACTATAAGAATGGCTAAAATAAATAATAATGACAGCAGCAAAAGGCTGTCGAAGATGTGAAAAAACTTAGTCTTTCATATTGCTGATAGGAATGTAAAATAGTACAGCCATTTTGGGTGGGGAAGGAGATCAAGATGGCAGAAAAGGAAGATGTTGGGCTTACCTCACCTCACAAACAGATGAAAACCACAACTACGTATAGAGCAACTCTTGCTGAAATCAACCTGGGAACTAGCAGAACAGTTTTTCTACAACCAAGCCTGTAAAGAATGATCAATAAGGAGTTGGCTAAGAAGGGAAGAGTAGTGATCTGGTCAGGACCTGCACCTCTAGTGAGGGACACAGGAAAAGAGGGGGATATCACAGCCTCGGGAATCCTCCCTGGGGAGTGAGGGGTTTAAGCCACATATTAGGAACCTCAGCCCTGGGGTCTGACACTGAGAAGCTGAGCCCCCTTAGCTGGTTTGAAAAGCAGTAGGGCATAATAGAGAGCTATAAGAAACAGAGACTGCTCTTGAAGAGCATGTGCACAGATTTGCTTTCTCCTGGTCATGACAGGAAAGCAGCAGATTGAAAACTGCCTGGGTCAGCTTGCCAGTATAGTCCCAGCATGCCCCCCAGTCCACACCAGACGCCTGCTCCAGCCTTATTTTCTATGGCAGTGCTCTCCACTAGGGTGGAGGCTGCCATTGCTTAAGAGAGTGCACACAGCTAGGGGAACAGAGCCAGATCAGACCTGCCCCTGCCTCAGATAAGTGGGGAGGCAGCCATGGCTAGCACATCCGTCCCTGCCCACACTTAGGAGAAGCAAAACTAGCTGCATGACAGAGACCAACATAACCTGCAGGAGAAAAGCCAGCTCAGTAGTGTACCAACAACCACCCTGGCCCCAACCCAGCCACTAACCAGGGTGCAAACACTAGGGGAAAAAGTGAAATGAGCACAGAAGTGCAACTGCAAGTCCTCAAGCCCTGGCCATGTACCAAACCAAGGTGGAGACTGCCAGCACACCCAGGAGAAACCCAGCTCCTTCAGGGCTCTTGCTCCAGTCCTTTGGCTCCCAACCCCCACCCTAATAGGGCAGTGATAGCCATAGAGCATAGGAGAAGCCCTGGTTTGCACCTAGCTCTGTTTCAGCATATCCAATTCCAGCCCTACCTCCCAAGAAGGCAGTGGCTGCCAGCACACCCTGGTGGAAGACACAGCCCATGCTCACTACAGATTCAGCTCTCCCACCAAAGATATTGGGTATAGGCATACTGCAAAGTGATGCTCCCACACAAGGACACAACTTAGATATTGGAATAAGTAACTATACCACCTAATTACATAGAGACACATAAAGTTAAAAAATGGCAAAACAGAGGAATATGTTTCAAAAGAAAGAACAAGGAAAAACATGAAGAAAACCCTAATGAAATAGAGATAATTTATCTGCGAAAGAACTCAAAGACATAGTAATAATAATACTAACTGAACAAGGGAAAAGAATAGATGAATACAGTGAGAATTTTGACAACTAGAAAATATAAAAAAGAACCAGTCATGCTGAAGAATACAAAAACTGAAATGAAAAATACACTAGAGGTAATTAATAGAATAGGTGATACAGAAGAATGCAAAAGCAATCTTGAAAATAGAATAATGGAAATCACCCAATCAAAATAGCAAAAAAAAACTTTATAAAGATAAGAATGGTTTATGGGACCACCAGGACAAAATCAAGTGTACTAACATTGACATTACAGGAATCAAAGAAGGAGAAGGGAGAGAGGAAAGGGCTGGAAATGTATTTAATGAAATTATGGCTGAAAACTTCCCAAACCTGAAGTAGGAAACAGATATACAGGTAGGATAAACTCAGAGTTCCAAACAAGATGAAACCAAAGAGAGCCACACCAAGACATACCATAATTAAAATTTCAAAAGTTAAAAATAATAAGAGAATTTAAGAGGCACATACAAGGGAACCCCCATAAAGCTATCAGATGATTTTACAGCAGAAACTTTGCAATTCAGAAGGGAGCAGCATAATATATCTGAACTGCTGAAAGTAAAGAAGCTACAACTCAAGATACTTTACCCAACAAGGTTATCATTCAGAATTGAAGGAGAGATAAAGAGTTTTCAGGCAAGCAAAAACTAAAAGAATTCATCAAAACTAAAACAAACTTACAAGAAGTGTTAAATGATCTTCTTTAGGTGAAAAAAATACCACAGCAAGAAATAAGAAATTAGAGGAAAGAAAAATCCCAATTGTAAAGGCACATATATTGTAAAGGTTATGGTCAACCACTTAAATAAGCTAGTACAAAGGTTAAAAGACAAAAATTGTAAAATCAACTATAGCCACAATAAACAGTTAAGAAATAGACATGAAGTTGTAAAATAGAACATCAAAAACACAAAATATTTGGGCGAGGGCAGTAAAAAATGTAGAGTTTTTAGAATGTGTTTGTACTCAAATAACTATCAGTTTAAAACAAGTAGATATGGTTATAAGTCAACATATATGAAGAACATGGTTACCACAAATCAAAAAACTACAAAATATGCAAAAACTAGAGCAAAAGGAACACAAATATAACACTAAAAAAAATTCAAACCACAAAGGAAGAGACTAAAAGAAGAAGAAAATAGAGAACTACAAAGCAACCAAAAAACAAATAACAAAAGGGCAATAGGTAGTCACCCATCAATAATCACTTTAAAATTCAATGAATTAAATCAAAAGACAGAGGGTTGCTGATTGGATTAAGAAACAATACCCATCTGTATGCTGCCTATAAAAGACTCATTTCAGAGCTAAAGAGACACACATACTGAAAGTGAAGTGAAGGAAAAAGATATTCCATACAAATGGAAATGAAAAAAAGCTTGAGTAGCAATATTCATATCAGACAAAGTAGACTCTGAAACAAAGTCTATAATAAAGAACAAAGAAAGGCATTATATAATGATAAAGGAACCAATACAAGAAGAGGATACAACATCCGTAACATATATAAAACTAATACAAGGACATCTAAATAAATAAACAAATATCAACAGGCGTAAAGCAAATATCAACAGACATAAAGGAGAAATTGACAATAATACAACAATAGTAGAGGATTCTAATATCCCACTTACATCAATGGACAGATTATCCAGACATAAAAAATCAATAAGGAAGCAGTGGCCTTAAATACGCATTAGAAAAGTTGAACTTAATAGATATCAACAGGACATTCCAACCAAAAATAACAGAATACACATTCTTTTCAAGTCTACAAGGAATGTTCTCCAGGATAGGTTACATGCTAGGCTACAAAACAAACCTCAACAAATTTAAGAGAATAGAAATTATATCAAGCATCTTTTCTGACCACAATGGTATGGAACTAGAAATCAATTACAAAGAAAAATGAGAAAAATGCAAACACGTGGAGACTAAACAACATGCTACTAAAAAACCAATGGATCACTGAAGAGATCAAAGAGGAAATCAGAAAGCACCTCGATACAAGTGAAAGTAACAATACAACTTCTACAATCTATGGGACACAAAAAAGCAGTTCTAAGAGTGAAATTTATAGCAATACAGGCGTACCTCAAGAAATAAGAAAAATCTCAAATAAATAGCCCAACCTACATTTTAAGAGAATTAGCAAAAGATGAACAAACAAAGGCAAAAGTCAGCAGAAGGAAGGAAATAATAATGATCAGAGAGGAAATAAATAATATAGAAACCAAAAAAAAAAAAAAAAAAAAAAGATCAGTGAAACCAAGAGCTGTTTTTTTTGAAAACATAAAAAACACTGATAAGCCTTTAGCCAGTCTCATTAAGAAAAAAAGAGAGAGGACCCAGGTAAACAAAATAAGAATGAAAGAGGAGAAATTACAAACTATATCACAGAATTGCAATCATAAAAGAATACTATGAACTGTTATATGCCAAACATTTGCACAAACTAAAAAAGAAATGGATAAATTCCTAGAAACATTAAATCATCCAATACTGAATCAGGAAGAAATAGATAAACTAAACAGACAGATTGCTAGTATTGAAACAATCAGTAATAAAAAAATTAAAAAAAAATAAAACTCCCAACAAACAAAAGTCCAAGACTGGACAGCATCACAGGGGAATTCTACCAAACATATAAAGAAGAGTTAATACCCATCCTTCTCAAACTATTCCAAAAAACTAAAGAGATGGGGACACCCCAAATTAATTATATGAGGCCCCATTGCCCTGATACCAAACTGAGAAAAATAGACTACAGAAAAAGAAAATTATAGACCAATATCTTTGATGAATATAGGTGCAAAAATCCTCAACAAAATATTAGAAAACTGAATTCAACAACATATAAAAAGATCATACACCATGATCAAGTGGGACTCATTCAAGAGATGCAAGGATAGTTCAATATACCCAATCAATCAATGTTATATGCACATTAAGAAAACAAAGAATAAAAATCAAATGATCATTCCAAGAGATGCAGAAAAAGCTTTTGACAAAATTTAACACTATTTCATAATAAAAACTCTCAACAAATTGGTATAACAGACATTTATGACAAACTTACAGCTACCATCATACTCAATTGTGAAAAACTGAAAGATTTTCCTCTAAAATCAAAGACAAGACAAGGGGGAACATTCCCACCATTGCTATTTAACATAATACTGGAAGTCCTAGCCACAGCAATCAGACTAGGAAAAGAAATAAAAGGCATCAAAATAAGAAGGGAAGTTGTGAATCTGTCACTATATGCAGGTGATATAATACTATACATAGAAAACCCAGGACACAGGAAGAATATACATAAATCTGTTGCTTTTCTATACACAAATGAACTATCAAAAATAGAAAGCAAGAAACCAATCCCATTCAAAATCACATCAAAAAGAATAAAATACCTAGAAATAAACTTAATCAAGGGGATGAAAGACCTATACTCTGAAAATTATAAGACATTAATGAAGGAAATTGAAGATGGTTCAAATAAATGGAAAACTATCCTGTGTTCATGGATTGGAAGAATTAATATTGGTTAAATGTTTATATAACTTAAAGCAATCTACAGATTCAAGCTAATCCCTATCAAAATATCCATAACATTTTTAACAGAACTAGACCAGTCAATCCTAAAATTTGTATGGAACCACATAAAACCCCCAAAAGCCAATGCAGTCTTGGGAAAAAAGAACAAAGCTAGAGATATACACTCCCTGACTTCAGACTATACTACAAAGCCACAATAATCAAAGCAGGGTGTTACTGGCACAAAAATAGACACATAGATCACTGGAACCGAATAGAGAGCACAGAAATAAACCCATGCACATTTGCTCAATTAACCTTTGTCAAGGGAGGAAAAATATACAATGAGGAAAATAGAGTCTCTTCAGTAAATGGTATTGGGAAATCTGGGCAGCTGCATACAACAGAATGAAATTAGAACGTTTTCTCACATAATCTCAAAATGTATTAAAGACCTAAATGAAATACCATAAACCATAAAACTCCCAGAAGAAAACATAGGCATATCAGGCTTTGGCATAAATCTTAGCAGTAGCTTTTCTGGATCTGTCTCCTCAAACAAAGGAATGAAAAGCAAAAAATAAAAAATGGGACCTAATTAATCTTAAAAGCTTTTGCACAACAAAGGAAATCATTGACAAAATGAAAAGACAGCCTACTGAATGGAAGAAAATATTTGCAAATGATATGTCTGATAAAGGGTTAATATCCAAATTATATAAGGAGCTCACACAACTCAATATTAAAAAGCAAGCAAGCCAATTTTAAAAATAGGAGGAAGAACTGAATAGATCTTTTTTCCCAATGAAGACACACAGATGGCCAACAGACACATGAAATAATGTTCAAAATCACCAAGCATTAGGGAAATGCAAGTAAAAATCACAATGAGATGTCATCTCTCACCTGGGAAAATGGCTCTTGTCAAAAACAGAACAAATAATAAATCTAAGTGAAGATGTGGAGAAAAGGTAACCCCAGTTCACTGTTGGTAGGAATGTAAATTGGTACAGCCAACATGGAAAACAATATGGAGGCTCCTCAAAAAAACTAAAAATAGAACTACCATATGATTCAGTAATTCCACTCTTGGGTGTAAATCCAAAAAACAAAAAGCAAAAAACAAAACACTGAAATTTAAAAGACATATGCACCCCAATGTTCGTAGCAGCACTATTTACAATAGCCGAGATATGGAAGCAACGTAAGTATCCATCAACAGATGAATGAATAAAGAATGAATAAAGAAGATGTGTGATACACAGACACACACACACACACACAATGGAATATTACAGAGCTATAAAAAAAGAATAAATTTTTCGCTATTTGGGACCACATGGATGGATACAGAAAGTATTAAACTTAGTGAAGTAATTTTGACAAGGGAAGACAAATACTGTATGTCTTCTCTTATATGTGGAATTTAAAAAATAAAAGAAACCAGTGAATATAACAAAATAGAAACAGACTCTTAGACATGAAACAACCTAAGGGCTATCAGAAGGGAGAGGTATAAGGGGAAGGGCAAAGTAGGGGAATGGGTGAAGTGGTACAATCTACTAAGTAGAAAATAAATGATACAAGGCTCTTACTCTATGTAATGTACAGTACAGTGAATATAACAAATATTTTATAGTAACTTTGGTGTATAATCTGTACAAATATTTAATTACTATTTTGTATACTTGAAACTAATTAACATTGTAAATCAACTATACTTCAATATAAAAATAAAATAAAATGGTACAGCCATTTTGGAAAACAGTTTGTCTATTAGTTTAAAAACTAAACATATGAGGTTGAGCATCTATTCATGTGCCTATTGGCCATCTGCATTTCCTCTTTGGAAAAATGTCTATTCAGCTTTTCTGCCCATTTTTAATAAGGTTGTTTGTTTGTTTGATGTTGAGTTGTATGAGCTTTTTATATATTATATGTTGTATTAATGCCTTATCTGTCATATCATTTGCAAATATATTCTACCATTCTGTAAGTTGTCTTTTCATTGGTTTTCTTTGCTGTGTAAAAGCTCTTAAGTTTAATTAGGGGCCATTTGTTTATTTTTGCTTTTGTTTCCTTTGCTTTAGGAGACAGATCCAAAAATATACTGCTATGATTTATTTCGATGAGCATTCTGCCTATGTTTTCCTCTAGGAGTTTTATAGTAACCAGTCTTACATTTAGATCTTTAATCCATTTTGAGTTTCTTTTTGTATATAGTGTTAGAGAATGTTCTAATTTCATTCTTTTACAAGTAGCTGTCCAGTTTTCCAAGCACCACTTATTGAAGAAACTGTCTTTTCTCTATTGTATATCCTTGCCTCCTTTATTGTAGATTAGTTGGCCATAAGTGTGTGGGTATATTTCTGGGCTCTCTATTCTGCTCCATTGATCTAAGTGTCTGTTTTTGTGCCAGCACTATACAATTTTGATTATTGTAGCTTTGTAGTATGGAAATTCAAATGAAAACCACAATGAGATATCACCTCACACTGATCAGAATGACTGTCATCAAAAAGAACACAAATAACAAATGGTGAGTATGTGGAGAAAAGTGAACCCTCATACACTGTTGGTGGGGATATAAATTGGTGCAGACACTGTGGGAAACAGTATGGAAGTTTCACAAAAAACTAAAAATACCACTCTCTCACATGGACATATATACACTACCAAATGTAAAATAGATAGCTAGTGGGAAGCAGCCACATAGCACAGGGAGATCAGCTCGGTGCTTTGTGACCACCTAGAGGGGTGGGATAGGGAGGATGGGAGGGAGGGAGATGCAAGAGGGAAGAGATATTGGGACATATGTATATGTATAACTGATTCACTTTGTTGTAAAGCAGAAACTAACACACCATTGTAAAGCAATTATACTCCAATAAAGATGTTAAAAAAAAATTAAAAAAAATTTGTACTATATGCATAATAGTTGCTGAAAGAGTTAATTTTAAATGTTCTCACCACAAAAGAAAAGAAATGATAACTATGTGAGGGGATGGAGGTGTTAGCTAATGTTATTGTGGTAATCATTTTGATACATACATACATAAATATATATATATATATATATAATCAACATGTTGTACATCCTAAACTTACACAGTGTTATATGTTATATGTCAATGGTATCTCAGTAAAATTGGGGGGAAAAAGACTAAGAAGTTCTAGACAGGAAAATAATTGAAAATGGCTGTTCTATAACATAGACTAAAATTTATATACACGTTTCTACACAGTCAATTTTATTAAAAAAAATTTATTTAACAAATGATAAATAACAGACTACCATTCCATACTCACTAAGAAATTAGTGATCCCCTTAGCCATTAACCTCATCTTCCCCAACACTTGTTGTTTTCTATTTTTGTTGTTATTATTATTACCATACTAGTAGTATAAAATATTTCATTGTGCTTTTGATTTGTATTTTCCTGATGGCTATTGATGTTGAGAATTATTTCATGTGCTTGTTGGTCATTTTTATATCTTGTTGGAGAAATATCTATTCAGAACATTTGTCAACTTTAGACTGGGTTGTCTGTCTCTATATTATTGAGTTGCAAGAGTCCTTTATAGATTGTACTGATAGATACAAGTACCTCATCAGATACTCTTTGCAAGTAGTTTCTCCCATTCTGTAATTTGTTTTTCCCTGTCTTGTTATTGTCCTTAAATTCACAGAAATTTTTAGTTGATGAAGTCCAATTTATCTATTTTCCTGTTGTCACTTGGGCTTTAAGTATCATATATAAGAATTCAAATCCAAGATGATGAAAATTTATTTTATGCTTTCTTCTAAGAAATGTATAGTTTTAGCTCTTACATTTAGGTCTTCAATCCATTTTAAGGTTTTTGTATGTGATCCAAGTTGTCCCAGCATCATTTGCTGAATACTATTCTTTCCATCAATGAATGGTCTTGGCAGCCTTGTCAAAAATCAGCTGACAATAAACATGGAGTTTTATTTCTGGACTCTCAATTTTATTCCATTGATCTATATGCCTATTCCTACTCCAGTACCACACTGTTTTGATTACTATATCTTTGTCATGTTATTGTAAATGGAATTGGTTTCCTAATTTTATTTTTTGTATTGTTTTCTGTATTGTTCGCTGCTAGTGTATACAAATACAACAGATTATTGCATGTTCATTTTGTATCCTTAACTTTGCTGAATCCAGCTAACAGCACTAATAGTTTTCATTTTTTGTCAGTTCTTTAGGATTTTCTATGTATAAGATCATGCTATCTGAAAATAGATATAGTTTCACTGCATTTTATGTATTTCCCTTTTATAACTATTCTAGATAGAATATCTAGTACAATGTTGAATTAAAGTAGCAAAAGTAGACATTCTTGTCTTGTTTCTGTTCTTAGAGGGAAAACTTTCAGTCTTTCTCATTAAGTATGTTAGCTATGTGTTTATCATCAATGCCTGTTATCATGTTATGGAAGTTCCCTTCTAGTCCTACTTTGTTGAGTTTTTCAATTAAGATATAATTGACATATAACATTAAGTTGTACAGCATAATGATCAATATTTGTATATATTGTGAAATTATCATTACAGTAAGTCTAGTTAACATCGATCACCACACAGTTACATCTTTGTGTGATGAAAACATTTAAGATTTACTCTCTTGGCAAAATTTCAAATATACAATATAATATTATTAATTTTATTTACCATACTGTACATTACATCCCCCTGACATTTATTTTATACCTGGAAGTTTGTACCTTTTGACCCCCTTCACCCATCCCACCTCTGTCAACCACCACTCTGTTTTCTGTATGTATTCTTTTTTTTTAAGATGCCACAATTAAGTGAGATCATATAGTATTTGTCTTCCTCTGTCTGACTTATTTCATTTAGTACAATGCCCTCAAGCTCCATTCTTTATTATGCAAATGGAAATATTTCCTTTGTTTTTATGACTGAATAATACTCTAATGTATACAAGCATACCTTGTTTTATTGTGCTTTGCCTTATTGTGCTTTGCAGAAATTGCATTTTTTACAAATTGAAGGTTTGTGCATCAAGCAACTCTATCAGAGCCATTTTTTCCAACAGAATTTGTTCATTTCATGTCTCTGTATCACATTTTGGTAATTCTTACAATACTTTAAAGTTTTTCATTCTTATTATATTTGTTATGGTGATCTGTGATCAGTGATCTTTGATGTTACTATTGTAATTGTTTGGGGGTACCACAAACCGCACACACATAAGATGACTAAACTAATTGATAAATATTGTGTGTGTTCTGACTGCTCCACTCACCACCCATTCGCCCATCTCTCTCCCTCTCCTAGGGTCTCCATATTCTCTGAGACACAACAATATTGAAATTAGGTCAGTTAATAACCCTACAATATCCTCTAAGTGTTCAGGTGAAAGGAAGTGTTGTATGTCTCTCACTTGAAATCAAAGGTGAGAAATGTTTAAGCTTATTAATGAAGGCATTTCAAAAACAGACTAAAAACTAGGTGTTTTGCATGAGTTAGCCAAGTTGTGAATAGAAAAAAAAAATAGTTCTTGAAGGGAATTAAAAGTGCTACTTCAGTGAACACACAAATGATAAGAAAGGCAAACAGACATTACTGATATGGAAAAAGTTTGAGTGGTGTGGATAGAAGATCAAACTAGTCACCACATTTCCTTAGGCCAAAGCCTAGTTCAGAGAAAGGCCTTCACTCTCTTTGATTCTGTAAAGGCTGAGGTGAGGAAGCTGCCAAAGAAAAGTTTGAAGCTAGCAGAGGTTGGTTCATAAACTTTAAGGAAAGAAGCCATCTTCATAACATAAAAGTGCAAGATGAAGCTGCAAGTGATGATGTAGAAGCTACAGTCTTACACGGAAGAAGATGCCATCTAGGATTTTCATAGCTAGAGAGAAGTCAGTGTCTGGTTCCAAAGTCTCAAGGGACAGGCTGACCCACTAGTTAGTGAATAATGCAGCTGATGATTTTAAGCTGAAGCCAATGCTCATTTACCTTTCTGAAAACCCTATAGCCCTTAAGAATTATGTTAAATGTGCTCTACCTGTGCTTTATAAATTTAACAACAAAGCCTGTATGATAGCACATCTGTTTACAGCATAGTTTATTGAATATTTTAAGCCTGCTGTTGAGACCTAGTGCTCAGAAAAAAGATTCCTTTCAAAATATTATTGATCATTTACAACGTACCAGATTATCCAAGAGCTCTGATACATATGTACAATGAGTTGTATATGCTGTTTTCATGTTGACACAACATCACCTGATGCCCATAGATTGAGGAGTTTGAGTTTCAAGTCTTATTGTTTAAACAATACATTTCATAAGTCTATATCTGTCATGGATAGTGATTCCTCTGATAGATCCGGGCAAAATTAATTGAAAACTTTGTAGAAAGGATTTACTATTCTAGATGCCATTAAGAACATTTGTGATTCATGGGAAGAGGTCAAAATATCAACATTTACAGGAGTTGGGAAGAAGTTGACTCTAAACCTTATGGATGACTTTGTGGGGTTCAAGACTTCAGTGGAGGAAGTAACTGCAGATGTGGTGGAAATAGCAAGAGAACTAGAAATAGAAGGGCAGCCTGAAGATAATACCTGAATTACTACAATCTCATGATAAAACTTTAATGAATGAGGAGTTGCTTATTATGGATGAGCAAAAAAAGTGGTTCCATGAGATGGAATTTACTCCTGGTAAAAGTGCTGTGAAGATTGTTGAAATGGCAATAAAGAATTTGGAATATTACATAAACTTAGTCAATAAAGCAGCAGCAGGTTTTGGGAGGATTGACTCCAATTTTGAAAGAAGTTCTACTGTAGATAAAATGCTATCAAACAGAATTGCATGCTACAGAGAAATCATTTATGAAAGAAAGAGTCAAACGAAGTGACAAACTTTAACTTTGTCTTGTTTTAAGAAATTGCCACAGCCACCCCAACCTTCAGCAATCACCATCCTAATCAGTCAGCAGCCATCAGCATCAAAGCAAGACTCTCCACTAACAAAAAGATTATGACTTGCTGAAGACACAGATGATGTTTAGCATTTTTAGCAGTACAATATATTTTTTTAATTTAGGTATGTACATTTTAAAAATATAATGCTATTGCACACTTAATAGACTATGGTATAATGTAAGCATAACATTTATATGCACTGGAAAACCAAAAATTTTGTGTGACTTGCTTCATTGCAATATTCCCTTTATTGTGGTTGTCTGGAACTGAACCTGCAATATCTCCTAGGTAAGTATGCCTGCATTTATACCACATTTTCCTTATCCTTTCATCGATCTATGGTTGCTTTTATGTATTGGCTATCGTAAATAATTCTGCATTAAACATGGGGTGCATATTTCTTTTTGAGTTAGTGTTTTTATTTCCTTCAAAGAAATACCCAGAAGTTGAATTACTGGATCATATATTGGTTCTATTTTTATTTTTTTGAGGAACCTCCATACTGTTTTTCATGGTGGTTGCACCAGTTTACATTCCCACCAACAGAGGACAAGCTTTCCCTTTTCTCCACACCCTCGCTAACACCTTTTATTTCTTGTCTTTTTGATAATAACCATTCTAACAAGTGTGATGAGATATCTCATTGTGGTTTTGATTTGCATTTCCCTAATGATGAGAGATGTTGAGCACCTTTTCATATACCTGTTGGCCATCTGTATGTCTTCTTTGGAAAAATGTCTGTTCAGATTCTCTGCCCATTTTATAATTGGATTTTTTGGTAGGTTTTGTTTTGTTGTTGTTTTGCTATTGAATTATAGTTGTTGAAGGGTTTTATCATAAAATAGTACTGGAATATGTTAAATTTGCTGTGTCTATGATATAATTTTACAGTCCTAGAAAATATTAATACATTATCTAGATATAAAAGGGAGATTAAAATGTATATTAACATACTATTTTTGTTAATATAAGCATAAATATGTTTCACCCATAGTTTCTCCCCTGGACCAATGTTATAGGAGCATCCTTGTTTCTTTACACGTGGGTGTGTGTATACTGAATGTCTTGAGGCTCCACTATTCTGTCAGTAGAAATAAGCACATGGTTACATTACTTACAGTGCACGTTACCCTGTTTATTAGCATCCTCCCCCTTTGCACACAGGACCTCATCCCCATACCATGCTACACCCTCCCTCCAATACTTTATCATTCATCTTCCAGGACAGCCCAAAGCTGCAGACCCTTCAAAGTTCTTTCAACATTTACCATATTACTTGTTAAATACATTCTTGCATTCTTGTTTCTTTCTTCTCTAATCTCTCACTTCACAGGGGTTCAAAAATTAAAGTATCCTATGCCCTGAAGTTCATACCTTTCCTCTCTTCTCTCTTCTAAAGAAGAAAAATTATATAAAGTTGTGTATATATGAGATTATATATGTATATAGGGGCTGAGTTTTTTGCCATTCTCCTGGGATATTGCCCCTATTGTGTTTGGTATGGAGACTCCCAAAGAATGTTGAGAGTTTACTTTCGGACTTGTGAAAGAACTTGTGATTTTGTGTTTTTGTGTTGAAGCAGAGCAGGTAACAGAGAAGACATATGAGGACATGATCATGTAAAAATGCAGCATCATTCAGAATGGGATAAACACCTGGAGGTAAATACAAGTTTTCACTTTTCGTGGGTATGATGGGAGGCCAGACATCATGGCAAATGTGCTTCATGCGAAAACATTTTCTGATGCACCTTGGTTACTGTCAGATGGAATTATATCAACAAATCTAGGAGACCTTCAAGATGGCGGAAGAGTAAGACGTGGAGATCACCTTCCTACCCACAAATACATCAGAAATACATCTACATGTGGAAAAACTCTGCAGAACACCTACTGAACGTTGGCAGAAGACCTCAGACTTCCCAAAAGACAAGAAACTACCCATGTACCTGGGTAGGGCAAAAGAAAAAAGAAAAAACAGAGACAAAAGAATAGAGATGGGACCTGCACTTCAGGGAGGGAGCTGTGAAGAAGGAAAAGATTCCACACACTAGGAAACAACTTCACTTGCAGACACAGGGGGTGGCAGGGGGGCAGTTTTGGAGCTACGGGGAACACAGCAACAGGGGTGCAGAGGGCAAAGCAGAGAGATCTCTGCACAGAGGATCAGTGCCGACCAGCACTCACCAACCTGAGAGGCTTGTCTGCTCACCCGCCAGGGCAGGTGGGGGCTGGGAGCTGAGGCTCAGGCTTCGGAGGTCAGATCCCAAGGATAGGATGGGGTTGGCTGCGTGAAAAAAGCTTGAAGGGGGATAATGCACCACAGTTAGCCAGGAGGGAGTCTGGGAAAAACTCTGGACCTGCCTAAGAGGCAAGAGATCATTGTTTTGGGGTGCACAAGGAGAAGAGATTCAGAACACTGCTTAAACGAGCTTCAGAGACAGGTGCAAGAGGCGGCTTTCAGCGCGGACACCAGAGACAGGCATGAAATGATAAGGCTGCTGCTGCAGCCACTGAGAAGCCTTTGTGCAAGCACAGGTCACTATCCACAGCTCCCATCCTGGGAGCCTGTACAGCCCTCCACTGCTAGGGTCCTGTGATGGAGGGAAAACTTCCACGGGAGAACACATGGTGCACTTCAGGCTGTTGCAATGTCATGCCGACCTCTGCCACTGCAGGCTTGCTCCGCACTACATACCCCAACATCCCCCCGGCTTGAATGAGCCAGAGCCCCCTAATCAGCTGCTACTTTAACCCTGCCTTGTCTAAGCGAAGAACAGACACCCTCAGGCGATCTAAATGCAGAGAAGGGGCCAAATCCAAAGCTGAACCCCAGGAGATGTGCAAACAAAGAAGAGAAAGGGAAATCTCTCCCAGCAGCCTCAGGAGCAGCAAATTCAATCTCCACAATCAACTTGATGTACCCTGCATCTGTAGGATACCTGAATAGACAATGAATAATCCCAAAATTGAGGTGGTGGACGTTAGGAGCAATGATACACATATATTTTTATCTTTTTGTGAGTGTGTATGTGTATGCTTCTTTCTGTGATTTTGTCTGTATAGCTTTGCTTTTACCATTTGTCCTAGGGTTCTGTCTGTCCTTTTTTTCTTTTGGTATAGTCTTTAGTGCTTATTATCATTGGTGGATTTGTTTTTTGGTTTGGTTGCTCTCTTCTTTCTTTGTTTTATTTTATTTTATTTTTTATTACTTTTTAATTTTTAATAATTATTTTTGATGTTAATAACTTTATCTTACGTTATATTTTCTTTCTTTCTTCAATTTTTTACACTTTTCTTCTGAGGCATGTGGCTGAAAGGGTCTTGGTGCTCTGGCTGGTGTCAGGAATGTAGTTCTGAGGTGGAAGAGCTGAGTTCATGGCATTGGTCCACCAGACACCTTCTGGCTCTGTGTAACATCAAATGGAAAAAGCTCTCCCAGAGATCTCCATCTCAAAGCTAAGACCCAGCTCCACTCAACGACCTGCAAGCTACATTGCTGGACATCCTATGCCAAACAACTAGCAACACAGGAGCACAAGCCCACCCATTAACAGAGAGGCTGCCTCAAATCATAATAAGGTCAAAGACACTGCAAAACACACCACCGGACGCAGTCCTACCCACCAGAAAGACAAGATCCAGCCTCATCCACCAAAACACAGGCACTGGTCCCCTCCACCAGGAAGCCTACACAATCCACTGAACAAACCTTAGCCACTGGGGGCAGACACCAAAAACAACGGGAACTACGAACCTGCAGGCTGTGAAAAGGAGACCCCAAAAACAGTAAGTTAAGCAAAATGAGAAGACAGAGAAACACACAGCAGATGAAGGAGCAAGGTAAAAACCCACACGACCAAACAAATCAAGAGGAAATAGGCAGTCTACCTGAAAAAGAATTCAGAGTAATGATACTAAAGATGACCCAAAATCTTCGAAATAGAATGGAGTAAATAGAAGAAACGTTTAACAAGGAACTAGAAGAACTAAAGAGCAAACAAATAATGATGAACAACACAATAAATGAAATTAAAAATTATCTAGAAGGAATCAATAGCAGAATACTGAGGGAGAAGAATGTATAAGTGACCTGGAAGATAAAATAGTGGAAATAACTACCACAGAGCAGAATAACGAAAAAAGAATGAAAAGAATTGAGGATAGTCTCAGAGACCACTAGGACAACATTAAACGCACCTGCATCAGAATTATAGGGGACCCAGAAGAAGAGAAAAAGAAAGGGACTGAGAAAATATTTGAAGAGATTATAGTGAAAACTGACTTAATATGGGAAAGGAAATAGTCAAGTAGAGGAAGGGCAGAGAGTCACACACAGGATAAATCCAAGGAGAAACACCTCAAGACACATATTAATCAAACTGTCAAAAATTAAATACAAAGAAAACATATTAAAAGCAGCAAGGGAAAAACAACAAATAACATACAAGGGAATCACCATAAGGTTAACAGCTGATCTTTCAGCAGAAACTCTGCAAGCCAGAAGGGAGTGGCAGGACATGAAAGGGAAAAACCTACAAACAAGATTACGCTAACCAGCAAGGATCTCATTTAGATTTGACAGAGAAATTAAAACCTTTACAGAGAAGCAAAAACTAAGAGAATTCAGCACCACTAAATCACGATTACAACAAATGATAAAGGAACTTCTCTAGGCAGGAAACACAAGAGAAGGAAACGACCTACAATAACAAACCCAAAACAATTAAGAAAATAGTAATAGGAACATACATATAAATAACTACCTTAAATGTAAATGGATTAAATGCTCCAACCAAAAGACATAGACTAGATGAATGGATAATAAAACAAGACCCATATATATGCTGTCTACAAGAGACCCACTTCAGCCCTAGGGACACATACAGACTGAAATTGAGGGAATGGAAAAAGATATTCCATGCAAATGGAAATTAAAAGAAAGCTGGAGTAGCATGTCACATATCAGACAAAGTAGACATTAAAATACAGACTATTACAAGAGACAAAGATGGACAATACATAATGATCAAGGAATCTACGCAAGAAGAAGATATAACAATTGGAAATATTTATGCACCAACATAGGAGCACCTCAATATATAAGGCAAATTCTAAAAGCCATAAAAGGGCAAATCAACAGTAACAAAATCATAGCAGGGGCCTTTAACACCCCACTTTCACCAATGGACAGATCAGCCAAATGAAAATAAATAAGGAAACACAAGCTTTAAATGATACATTAAACAAGATGGACTTAGTTGATATTTTTCACATTCCATCCAAAAATAACAGAATACATTTATTCTCATGTCCTCATGGAACATTCTCCAAGATAGATCATATGTTGGGTCACAAAACAAGCCTTGGTAAATTTAAGAAAATTGAAATCGTATGAAGTATCTTTTCTGACCACAACGCTATGAGACTAGACATCAATTACAGGAAAAAATTTGGAAAAATACAAACACATGGATGCTAAACTAAACACTACTTAATAACCAAGAGATCACTGAAGAAATCAAAGAGGAAATCAAAAAATACCTAGAAACAAAAGACAACGAAAACACGATGGCTCCAAATCTATGGGATACAGCAAAAGCTGTTCTAAGAGGGAAGTTTATAGCAATAAAATCCTACCTCAAGAAAACAGAAACATCTCAAATAAAAAACCTAACCTTACACCAAAAGCAATTAGAGAAAGAACAAAACAAAAAAAAACCCCAAAAGTTAGCAGAAGGAAAGAAATCATAAAGACCAGATCAGAAATAAATGAAAAATAAATGAAGGAAACAATAGCAGAGATGAATAAACCTAAAAGCTACTTCTTTGAGAGGATAAACAAAAATGATAAACCATTAGCCAGACTCATCAAGAAAAGAAAGGAGAAGACTCAAATCAGTAGAATTAGAAATGAAAAAGGAGAAGTAACAACTGACACTGTAGAAATACAAAGGATCATGAGAGATTACTACAAGCAAATATATGCCAATAAAATGGACAAACTGGAAGAAATGGACAAATTCTTAGAAAAGCACAACCTTCTGAGACTTAACCAGGAAGAAATAGAAAATATAAACAGACCAATCACAAGCACTGAAATTGGGAGTGTGAAGAAAAATCTTCCAACAAAAAAAAGCCCAGGACCAGATGGCTTCAAGCGAATTCTATCAAACATTTAGAGAAGAGCTAACACCAATCCTTCTCAAACTCTTCCAAAATATAGCAGAGGGAGGAACACTCCCAAACTCATTCTATGAGGCCACCATCACCCTGATACCAAAACCAGACAAAGATGTCACAAAAAAGAAAACTACAGGTCAGTATCACTGATGAACATAGATGCAAAAATCCTCAACAAAATACTAGCAAACAGAATCCAACAGCACACCGAAAGGATCATACACCATGATCAAGGGCAGTTTATCCCAGGAATGAAAGAATTCTTCAGTAAAGGCAAAACAATAAATGTGATACACCATACTAACAAACTGAAGGATAAAAACCATATGATCATCTCAATAGTTGCAGAAAAAGCTTTTGACAAAATTCAACACCATTTATGATAAAAACCCTCCAGAAAGTAGGCATAGAGGGAGCTTACCTCAACATAATAAAGGCCATATATGACAAACCCACAGCCAACATCATTCTAAATGGTGAAAAATTGAAACCATTTCCACTAAGATCAGGAAGAAGACAAGGTTGCCTACTCTCACCACTATTATTCAACATAGTTTTGGAAGTTTTAGCCACAGCAATCAGAGAAGAAAAAGAAAAAAAAGGAATCCAAATTGCAAAAGAAGTAAAGCTGTCACTGTTTGCAGATGACATAATGCTATACATAGAGAATCCTAAAGACTCTATCAGAAAACTACTAGAGCTTATCAATGAATTTGGTAATGTAGCAGGATACAAAATGAATGCACAGAAATTTCTTGCATTCCTATACACTAAAGATGAAAAATCTGAAAGAGAAATTAAGGAAACACTCCCATTTACCATTGCAACAAAAAGAAGAAAATACCTAGGAATAAACATGCCTAAGGAGACAAAGGACCTATATGCAGAAAACTATAAGACACTGATGAAAGAAATTAAAGATGATGCAAACAGATAGAGAGATATACCAAGTTCTTGGATTGGAAGACTAAACATTGTGAAAATGACTATATTACCCAAAACAATCTACAAATTCAATGCAATCCCTATCAAAAAACCAATGGAATTTTTCACAGAATTAGAACAAAATATTTCACAATTTGTATGGAAATACAAAAGACCCCAATTGGCCAAAGCAATCTTGAGAAAGAAAAACTGAGCTGGAGGAATCAGGCTCCCTGATGTCAGACTATACTACAAAGCTACAGTAATCAAGACAGTATGGTACTGGTAAAAAAACAGATATATAGATCAATGGAACAGGATAGGAAGCCCAGAGATAAACCCATGCACATACGGTGACCTTATTTTTGATAAAGGAGGCAAGAATATACAATGGAGAAAGGACAGCCTCTTCAATAAGTGGTGCTAGGAAAACAGGACAGCTACATGTAGAAGAATGAAATTAGAATACTCCCTAACACCATACACAAAAATAAACTCAAAATGGATTAAATACCAAAATGTAAGGCCAGACTCTATAAAACTCTTAGAGGAAAACATAGGCAGAACACTCTATGACATAAATCACAGCAAGAGCCTTTTTCACCCAGCTCCTAGAGAAATGGAAATAAAAACAAAAATAAGCAAATGGGACCTAATGAAACTTAAAAGCTTTTGCACAGCAAAGGAAACAATAGGCAAGACGAAATGGCAACCCTCAGAACGGTAGAAAATATTTGCAAATGAAGCAACTGACAAAGGATTAATCTCTAAAATTTACAAGCAGCTAATGCAGCTCAATATCAAAAACAAACAACCCAATCCAAAAATGCACAGAAGAAGTAAATAGACATTTCTCCAAAGAAGGTATACTAATTGGCAACAAACACATGAAAGAATGCTCAACATCACTAATCATTAGAGAAACGTAAATCAAGACTACAATGTGGTGTCCCCTCACACCAGTCAGAATGGCCATCATCAAAAAATCTACAAACAGTAAATGCTGGAGAGGGTGTGGAGAAAGGCGAACCCTCTTTCACTGTTGGTGGGAATGTAAATTGATACAGCCACTATGGATAACAGTATTGAGGTTCCTTAAAAAACTAAAAATAGAACTACCATACGACCCAGCAATCCCACTACTGGGCATATACCCTGAGAAAAGCGTAATTCAAAAAGAGTTGTGTACGACAATGTTCATTGCAGCTCTATTTACAATAGCCAAGACATGGAAGCAATCTAAGTGTCCATCAGCAGATGAATGGATAAAGAAGATGTGGCACATATATACAATGGAATATTACTCAGCCATAAATGGAAACGAAATTGAGTTATTTGTAGTGAGGTGGATGGACCTAGAATCTGTCATACAAAGTGAAGTAAGTCAGAAAGAGAAAAACAAATACCGTATGCTAACATATATATATGGAATCTAAAAAGAAAAGTGGTTATGAAGAGCCTAGGGGCAGGACAGGAATAAAGACGCACACTTAGAGAATGGCCTTGAGGACACGGGGAGGGGGAAGCATAAGCTGGGATGAAGTGAGAGAGTAGCATGGACTTATGTATACTAACAAATGTAAAATAGATAGCTAGTGGGAAGCAGCTGCATAGCACAGGGAGATCTGCTCAGCGTTTTGTGACCACCTAGAGGGGTGGGATAGGGAGGGTGAGAGGGAGATGCAAGAGGGAGGAGATATGGTGATAAATGTATATGTATAGCTGTTTCACTTTGTTATAAAGCAGAAACTAACATACCATTGTAAAGCAATTATACTCCAATAAAAGTGTTTAAAAAATAACCAAATTGGACCTAATTAAGCTTAAAAGTGTTTGCACAACAAAGGAAACCATAAATAAGACAAAAAAACAACCCTCATTTGGGAGAAAATATTTGCAAACAAAGCAACTGACAAAGGATTAATCTACAAAATATACAAACAGCTCATACAGATTAATTTCAAAAAAACAAGCAACCCAATCAAAAAATGGGTGCAAGACCTAAACAGACATTTCTCCAAAGAAGACATACAGATGGCCAACAAACACATGAAAAGATGCTCAACATCACTAATTATTAGAGAAATGCAAATCAAAACTAGAAAGAGATATCACCTCACACCAGTCAGAATGGCCATAATCAAAAAAATCTACAAGCAATAAATGCTGGAGAGGGTGTGGAGAAAAGGGATCCCTCTTGCACTGCTGGTGGGAGTGTACATTGATACAGACACTATGGAGAACAGGAAGGAGGTTCCTTAAAAAACTAAAAATAGAACTACCATGTGACCCAGCAATCCCACTCCTGGGCATATACCCAGAGAAAACCATAATTCAAAAAGACACAGGCACCCCCCATATTTATTGTAGCACTATTTACAGTAGCCAGGACATGGAAGCAACCTAAATGTCCATCAACAGATGAATTGATAAAGAAGATGTGGCACATATATACAATGGAATATTACTCAGCCATAAATACAATGAAATAGTGCCATTTGCAGAGATGTGGATGGACCTAGAGACTGTCATACAGAGTGAAGTAAGTCAGAAAGGGAAAAACAAATATCGTATATTAATGCATATATGTGGAATCTGAAAAAACTGGTATAGAGAATCTTATTTATAAAGCAGAAATAGAGACACAGACATAGCGAACAAACGTATAGATACCAAGGGGAAGGGTGGGGGGGTAGTGGGATGAATTGGGAGATTGGGATTGACATTTATACACTATTGATACTATGTGTAAACTAGATAACTTATGAGAACCTACTTTATAGCACAGGGAACGCTCCTCAATGCTGGTGACCTAAATGGGAAGGAAATCCAAAAAAGAAGGAATATACGTATATGTATAGCTAATTCACTTTGCAGTACAGTAGAAAGTAACACAACATTGTAAATCAACTATTCTCCAATAAAGATTTAAAGAAAAACAAAAACAAATCTAAGTTTACTCTTAGTAGTTGTCAGAAATAGAAAAAAAAATTGGAGAAGCTCTGTAACTTACTTTAGTCTATGCAGTAAGTTGGTGAAGGTCTATTTTCCAGTTTACATCACTGCCTTGAGATGAGCTATTAAGTAAGATACTCATGTGTGAAGAAGGTAGAAAGAATCATCTTGAAAGATTGCCTTTGACAAGCCTGTCTGATTAGGCTAGTGTGCAGAACATTCTTTAATGAAGAGTTTTTAAGCTTTGGAGAGAGAGAGACGTGATTACGGATTTTCAAGTATCTTCTTCAAAATGATCATTCTTCAAAGTGTCTTTTGTAAAATATACTTTCTCTAGTAGAACTAATTTCTTTTCTTCTTTAGTTAAAATAACTTTTCTTTCCAATGTCAAAGAATATTCATTTTCAATGAGAAAATATTTTTCAGATAAAATAAGCAGAAAGGAAGGCAACAAGAAAACAAGAATAAAGAAAATAAAAGAAGGAAAATATAAATCAACCATAATTTAATTATCTATGCATTCATGGTAATCATTAAAATTTGAAATATAATATTAATAATGTTATACAATCTACTCATCTTAGTATATTTGGTAAATAATCAACTGCAACACTATTTTAAATTGCTACATAATATTTATTCTTTTGATTATGTAGATCATAATTTATAGTACCACTTAAGTTGTCACCAATACAGTAGTTCCCCCTGTTCCTAACCACACTTTCACTTTCTGAGGTTTCAGTTACGTACAGTCAACTGCCGATTCAAAAATATTAAATGAAAAATTCCAGAAATAATTCACAAGTTATAAATTGTGCACTGTTCTGAGTAGCATGATGAAATCTTGCACCAACACATTCCATCTGGCCAAGGACGTGAATCAACCCTTTGTCCAGTGCATCCACACCATATAGACTACCCACCCATTAGTAAAGGAAAAACCATGATATACATAAGGTTTGGTACTATCCATGGTTTCAGACATGCACTGGGGTTCTTGAAACATATCCTCTGCAGATAAGAGTTGGGGGACTACTGTATATTTTCATAAACTATACTGTGATCCTTGTAGCTAAATCTGCTTGTATCCTTAATTATTTCTTTAAGCTAAATATCTAGAAGTTGAACCGTAGGGTTGAAAGGAATGATCATTTTTCTAAGACTTTTGTTATTTAATGTAAAATTACTGCCTAAAAACTATTATAGCACTTTGCCTTTTACAGAGGGCTCGTTCATAAACTCATTTAATCCTTACTACAATACTTAGAGATAGGTATTGTTGTTATCCCTATTTTGCTGATTTGGAAATTTACTCAGAGATGTTAAGTGAAGTAAATCCAAGATAGAGAGCCAGGAAGTACTCAGACTCAGGTTATCTGCCTCTAAAATCTATGTTCTTTCCACGATACCACAGTCTGTGGTTATGGATTTCCACATTCTGGATAGTCTCAAAATGTAACACATGATTCCTAATCACACATATTTTAGCAGTACAGTCCACCTTCTTTCTTTCAACTTGATGTTAGAGTCTATTTGATCATTAAAGCCTTGAGAACACTTGTAATGTGGTGTTAGAGATAATATGGGAGTATAGCAATTTGAACTATATCAACAGTTTTATCAAGGTTTTATTTTTTTATTTTAAAAAATCATGGACAATTTTAAAATTCGACTCCAGATAAGTTTCTCACTATTTTAATGTGCATTTCTTTGATTTCTAGAAGTTAACATCCATAGTCCTTTTTTCTCCTATTTCTTTGTTCCATGGTGTCTTTGTATCCTTTTCTCTCTGACTTGTTTTCTGAATCACTCTATCTCACTATCTATGTCTGTTTCTGTCTCTCTTTTACTCTTGGTGTCTGTCTGTCTCTCTCTCTCACACACACACACATGCAAAATACTCTCACACATCTCTATGTGTCAAGTTAAGAACAAGGAAGTGTCTGGTGGACCATATTCGTAAGATATGGACAGCATTAGGAATCATGTGCTGCATTCTGAGACTACCCAAAATGTGGAAACCATTAAATGCAGACTGTGGTGTCATGGAAAGAACATAAAATTTGGAGGCAGATAACCTGAGTCTGAGTCCCTATTGGCTCTCTAAGCTTGGGTTTACTTCACTTAACTTCTCTATTTCCTTACCAGCAAAATGGGGACAATAACAATACTTATCTCTAAGGATTGTAGTAAGGATTTAAAAAGTTTATGAGACAGCCCCTTATAAAGTAAAGTGCTATAAAAATACCAGTTGTTACAGTCCTCATTATCCAAAATAATTCAGATTCTTTGGGTTCAAAGTCTGGCTCTATCATCTGCCACTTATATGACCTTGGACAAATTTCTTAACCTCTCTGAACCTCTGTTTTATCATGTACATAATGGAATTGATAATATTATCTATCTCATAGGATTTTTTTGAAAGCTAAATATAAACCTCTTTGCCCAGTGTCTGACATACAGTAAGTGTTCACTAAATATTTGCTCCTTTGCTATTATCATTCAGAATTGTGTCCTGTTAACATTAAAATGTACTTCAGGGGTCCTGATAGCACCTGGCTCTTGTAATTTTCCAGCAAACAGGTGACTTCTAGTGGAATTGGACAAATCTCTCTGGCATTTCTTGTTGAGACACAGCATAACACATAAATACAAAACTTACTATTTCTCTTTTAAGGTCTAGGGGGTGTTTCTCCATATTACATGAGATTTGCTCAAAGGTTGTTTCTACCTGCATCCTCAGTGTCTAACATACTATACCACTTAATTAGTGTTTTCTGTTAATGACTGTATGATTTGAAGGGTGGCTGAAAAAGACATGCTGCTAAAGTGTTTAAAATCATACATTTTAATTTTTTAGTAAAACATTGACTTCTGTCTCATTCTCTTTGAAAGCATAAATATTCAAACTCATTCATACCAAGAGTCAGGGACTTCGTCATAGACTCATGTAGCTGAAAGGAATGTCAAGTTTGTTCCCTTGAGCATAAGCTTTCCAGAGGAACTCTAAGCACCATAATAAGGATACATTTCTAGAAATATTATTACTGAAAAAAATGTGCCTTCCTGAAAGGTACTAATTTACAGTTCAACTAACAGGGCCTGTTTTCCCTGAACACTCACGAAGATGACATATTATCATTTCCTTTAATTGATGTTATTTTGACAGGATACATATATCCCATTTTTGTATTACTTTGTATTTATTTGATATTGAGGTTAGATATTTTTTCATGCTTATGGATAGCTTGCAATTTTTCTTTAGTGGATTCCCAGTTTATGACCCTTGTCCATTTTTCATTGCACTGTTTTTCTTTTGTCTTATTACATTTATAATAACTGTTTTTTAAGGCTGTTAAATTTTTGTTGCATATGTTGAAAATAGTTTCCTCCAGTTTGGTACTTGCCTTTTGACTTTGTTTATAATGTATTTTGTTCTAGATTTTTTTTTTAGGGGGATATATATATATATACATTTTTAGCATTTTTATTGGAGTATAACTGCTTTACAATGGTGTGTTAGTTTCTGCTTTATAACAAAGTGAATCAGCTATACATATACATATATTCCCATATCTCCTCCCTCTTGTGTCTCCCTCCCTCCCACCCTCCCTATCCCACCCCTCTAGGTGGTCACAAAGCACGGAGCTCATCTCCCTGTGCTATGCGGATGCTTCCCACTAGCCATCCATTTTACATTTGGTAGTATATATAAGTACATGCCACTCTCTCACTTCATCCCAGCTTACCCTTTCCCCTCCCCGTGTCCTCAAGTCCATTCTCTAGTAGGTCTACATCTCTATTCCTGTCCTGTCCTGCCCCTAGTTCTTCATAACCATTTTTTTTTTTAGATTTAATATATATGTGTTAGCATACGGTATTTGCTTTTCTCTTTCTGACTTACTTCACCCTGTACGACAGACTCTAGGTCCCTCCACCTCACCACAAATAACTCAATTTCGTTTCTTTTTATGGCTGAGTAATATTCCATTGTATATATGTGCCACATCTTTATCCATTCACCTGTCGATGGACACTTAGGTTGCTTCCATGTCCTGGCTATTGTAAATATAGCTGCAATGAACATTGTGGTACATGACTCTTTTTGAATTATGGTTTTCTCAAGGTATATGCCCAGTAGTGGGATTGCTGGGTCATATTGCACTGTTGGTGTTCTAGATTTTTATTATTTTTATATAATGAAAAATTTAGTGATTGAATGGCTTACCATTCTTCTTGAAACAAAACCCAGACTTTGTATTGTAACTACAAGGTCATCCATTATTTGGCTCATACTTACCTCTCCAAATTTACAACATTCCACTTTTCTATAGTTAACTATTACCTGCCATAGTGTCCCCTTCATATTCTATGAACATACCATGTCAATTTTCTTTTTTTTTAACATCTTTATTGGAGTATAATTGCTTTACAATGGTGTGTTAGTTTCTGCTTTATAACAAAGTGAATCAGTTATAAATATACATATGTTCCCATATCTCTTCCCTCTTGTGTCTCCCTCCCTCCCACCCTCCCTATCCCACCCCTCCAGGTGATCACAAAGCATCGAGCTGATCTCCCTGTGCTATGCGGCTGCTTCCCACTAGCTATCTATTTTACGTTTGGTAGTGTATATATGTCCATGCCACTCTCTCACTTTGTCACAGCTTACCCTTCCCCCTCCCCATATCCTCAAGTCCATTCTCTAGTAAGTCTGTGTCTTTATTCCCATCTTACCACTAGGTTCTTCATGACCTTTTTTTTCCCCCTTAGATTCCATATATATGTGTTAGCATACTGTATTTGTTTTTCTCTTTCTGACTTACTTCACTCTGTATGACAGACTCTAACTCCATCCACCTCACTACAAATAACTCAATTTCATTTCTTTTTATAGCTGAGTAACATTCCATTGTATATATGTGCCACATCTTCTTTATCCATTCATCCGATGATGGACACTTAGGTTCCTTCCATGTCCTGGTTATTGTAGATAGAGGTGCAATGAACATTTTGGTACATGACTCTTTTTGAATTATGGTTTTCTCAGGGTATATGCCCAGTAGTGGGATTGCTGGGTCGTATGGTAGTTCTATTTTTAGTTTTTTAAGGAAACTCCATACTGTTCTCCATAGTGGCTGTATCAATTTACATTCCAACCAACAGTGCAAGAGTGTTCCCTTTTCTCCACACCCTCTCCAGCATTCATTGTTTCTAGATTTTTTGATGATGGCCATTCTGACTGGTGTGAGATGATATCTCATTGTAGTTTTGATTTGCATTTCTCTAATGATTAATGATGTTGAGGATTCTTTCATGTGTTTGTTGGCAATCTGTATACCTTCTTTGGAGAAATGTCTACCAGAGATAAACCCACGCACATATGGTCACCTTATCTTTGATAAAGGAGGCAAGCATATACAGTGGAGAAAAGACAGCCTCTTCAATAAGTGGTGCTGGGAAAACTGGACAGCTACATGGAAAAGTATGAAATTAGAACACTCCCTAACACCATACACAAAAATAAACTCGAAATGGATTAAAGACCTAAATGTAAGGCCAGACACTATCAAACTCTTAGAGGAAAACATAGGCAGAACACTCTATGACATAAATCACAGCAAGATCCTTTTTGACCCACCTCCTAGAGAAATGGAAATAAAAACAAAAATAAAAAAATGGGACCTAATGAAACTTCAAAGCTTTTGCACAGCAAAGGAAACCATAAACAAGACCAAAAGACAACCCTCAGAATGGGAGAAAATATTTGCAAATGAAGCAACTGACAAAGGATTAATCTCCAAAATTTACAAGCAGCTCATGCAGCTCAATAACAAAAAATCAAACAAACCAATCAATTTTCTTTTAAGGTCTTTGAACATTACATCTCTTCTTCCTGGACAGTTATTACCCAAGTCTTTGATGAATGCCCTCTTCAGATTATTCAAGTCTGAATACAAATATCACCTCATAAAAACTTTCGTTGACCACCTAATCTTAAATTAGTTTATTCTAGGTATTTTATTTCACATAATTCCTTTAATTCTTTCATCGTACTTCATACAATTAATAACTAGCTTTTTGCCCTACTCTTCCCAGTTCATGAAGGCAAAGACTGTTTTTATCTTGTTCACCTGTATAAACTCAGTGTCTAGGAAGCACCTAGCAAATAGTAAGTACTCAATAAAGATCTGTTTAAGAGGATATATCTTACTTCTTGAATATAATTTTAAGTATCTATTTTATGTAGTTGACTATTATTGTAAATATGACTTTGTATATTCAAGCCAAATCCAACTTTTCATTTTATTTTAATCAACATTATAACATAAACTTTTCCATACATCATTAAAATATTCATTAAATAATTTTAATGGGTCTATAGCATTATGTCAGATGGATAGAGTACAGTTTGTGCAATCACTCCTCTGTTATTGGTCATTTACACTATTTGCTATTGCTTGCTATTATAGATAGCACCAGAATGAATATTTTTGTCAAAAACATTTGTAATCAAATTTAGTTCACTAAGATATTTCTCAAAATGGAATTACTAAGTCAAAATGTGTGAATATTTAAAAAACTCCTGATACATTTTTCCAAACTGCTTTTCCCAAAGGGAGTCATCTATTTTCATCTCAGTAAAATATTAGCAAGACTAGTCTCCCACACATTGTGAGTACTCAAAACTACTTCCATATGTGGTTTACAGAAATCTAAACTTTGTGTATGTGGGTCACTTGAAACTCCCACTATCAGCCATTCCTTTGTTTGCCACATAGTCTCCAAGAACTTATTTTAAATACCCAGATATCCTGCATGGTAACCAATGAGGCTCTCAGGAAGCATGAGCACATTATCATAGATTATTTTATTATATTGAATGACTGAAATCAGAGTCCTGAGGGAATGGAACATAGACCAGTTAAGTTTTGATAAGTACATGTATATGAGAGAATATAGGGTAGAGAATACCCAGATCATAGAGGAGTCCTTCAATGGCAGAAATTGCCTTATTTATTTCACTTTATGCCCTTAAAGATGTACAACGTTGCCTTTAACTTGTTATACCCAGCAAATACAGAATGAACAATAAAACTATATTAGTATAGCAGATTACAGAGCATTTCATAGCCATTATTTATTAAATCTTCACAATAGTCTTCAGAGAGAAATATTGGTAGCTTCTCTTTATATATAAGGAAACTGAGGCTCAGAGAATCCCAGTTAAAAGAGGTAAACTGACTTGCATAAGGTCAAACAGCCAATAAGTAGAAGAATCAGGACTTGGAGCCAGTCTGTTTGACTCCAAAGCTGTGCTTCTACTTCATTATGGTGATTGTGTGAGTTAGTGAAGAAAAATAAGAGTACAGATACTGTCAAGACCACAGAGGCAAGTAAGGCAGCATCTGTGTACCCATAATGGGGACTAAAACAAACTCTAAAGGAGGTAGAAACCAGAATAAAGCAAGTTAAAACTAAGACTGTTTTTTTTTCATAGACTCTCCTCCTCCCTCTCCCTCTTTTTTTATATCTTTAAAAAGTGATCATTATTATTCTGATGTGCCAGTCCTATGGTTTGCATGTGTGCTTTCCATCACATCACAGGGAGGACTTGGCCACCTTCCTTTGGTCTGTGATTGGAAGGAAGCCA